>NC_133293.1:2359505-2533477 GCF_005239225.2 Populus alba
CCCCAACCAAAACGAGACATTGTCCTCAATGTTCGAAGGTAGAAAGATAGAGTATAGAAGACATCACCTGAAACAGCGAACAATGACAAACCTGAAAATACACTTAAAACAAACATAAGAAGTAACAAAACAAAATAATATGCTATTAATAAAACCAAAAGACACAGTTTTCACAGATGAAGGCTCAAATCTAATCTAAGCTTTTTACGGCTTTCCTTAGTTGACCAATCTAGACGACTCATGCAGGGATCAATGACAGGGATGAAAGATTGTAGTTGGTCAATCAATTGTTCAGTAGTAGCAGCAGAGATTATGATTCGTCGTTGCGAAGATGTAGAAATTCCTGTTCCACAGCTTGATCAAGGAAAGACAGCAAAACTTATCATAAAAAAACCATTAACATTTAACAAACCTATAGGTTTATGGTGAATGTGCAGTTGGGCCCAAGATGAAATATGAAAGATCTCTTCCAATGTGCCCAGACCACCTGGTAAGGCAATGAAGGCATCAGCATGGTTAAACATGGTATTCAATCGGTCAGACATTGTTGGGACCTGTAGTTCCTCTCCAATTGTTTTTCCAATGATGTCCCCAGTTGCTAAAGCTTTGGGACAACCCCCAAAAACTTGACTGCCTCCCAAAAATGCAGCCATTTGACACGCCTCCCATTAACCCAAGGCTGCCTCCCCCATACACTAAATGAATCTTTCTCTCAGCTAGTTACCCGACCAAGATGATTTGCTGATTCTAAAAACTCTTTTTCTTTCCCAGAACTGGATCCACCGAAAACACAAATATTTCTTTATATGATGACTTGAGGAACCTGCCATTTCTACACACTTCTATATTTGATGAATATATGGGATGAGTAGAAATGAAGGGAAGGAAGAGAAGAATTTATAGATGAAAAAGTGAAAATGCAATCATACCACCTATATGTAGGCCAGCTGTAGTCTCACAAACTCTCTCTCTCTCTCTCTTTATTAATTATTTATTTTGAAAAAGCATCTATGTACAGGTAGTTGTGATTGTGGCTCACATCTTCCCTTGGTTTTACGTCCAAGAACGGCTTAAACGCCCTCTATGAGTCGGGGATAGGCTTCCCATCCAGTTTTCTTAAAAACTGGCAAACATGGTCTTTTTTAGTCAGATTCCCAAGACTAAGTCGATCATGTTCTTTATGGAATTGTGGCCATAAATCATGAATTACACGATGCACATCTCCACTAGGATGCGTCTCAAGGGTCAACAAAAGATTATCTAAAGACCCCTTACTCAGGCCATCCTTAATGAATTGTATCTTATCTTCACGGTTTATAGATACCATTCCTAAAGAACGACATGTCGCATTACAAGTCCATCTGGCACATCTGTGACAGACTTTCAGTCGTTTTGCACGACGTTTCTTTGCAAAAGTGCTTTTACCTGTTCCAGGCATGTGTGAAATGAAAGAATTGGATGACTCACCTGATAATCGAACCTTTGCTTCAATTAGCCAGCGAATATCTTCAGGAATTTCATGATTCATTAATAACCTCAATCTTGCACACCTAGCACGGTAAATTTTATTAATCGCATTTGGAGGCAAAGCGGGAAAATACCTTTTCAACTTTTCAAGAGTGGTGTCCATTTTCAAAAGAGAATTAGAGAAGAGATTCAAAGAAGGAAGAAAGAGCTAAGAATTATACAAACATATACAGATATCAGTTATTTGGGAAACTGAAAGAACCGACTTAAGTCACGGAGTACCGTTATCCGCCATTTGACCGGGGTGAAAGAGAGACTAGCAAAACAACAAAACACAAAACAATGTGAGAAAAAGAATCAATCTTTATATACAGGATCACTCAATTCAATAGAGTCATTTTCAACCGAAAAATTGTCAAAATAAACTTTCAAACGATGCCCATTTACCTTGAAAACATTGCCATTCTTTGGATTCTCAATATCACAGGCCCCATATGGATACACATGTTTCACAATAAAAGGACCGCTCCATCTTGTTCTTAGTTTTCCAGGAAATAAATGGAGTCGAGAATTATAAAGCAAGACTTTTGACCAACATTGAATGTTTTTCTCAGTATTTTCTTGTCATGAAACTCTTTAATTCTTGCTTTATGAATTTTTGAATTGTCATATGCATCATTTCTTATTTCCTCAAGCTCATTTATTTTGCAATTTTCGCAGCTGACTAGCATCATCAAGGCTTGAATTGAAAGCTTTAATAGCCCAATAAGCTTTATGTTCAATTTCCACAGGCAAGTGACAAGGTTTTCCATAGACTAGTCTATAAGGTGACATACCTAATGATGTTTATAAGCAGTTCGATAAGCCCAAAGTGCATCATTAAGTCTTAAAGACCAGTCTTTCCTATTAGGGTTCACTGTTTTCTCCAAGATCTGTTTGATCTCCCTATTAGCAAGCTCTACTTGTCCACTTGTCTGAGGGTGATAAGGGGTGGCAACTTTATGTTGTGATTCCATATTTCTTCATTAAAGACTCAAATGGCTTGTTGCAAAAGTGTGTTCCACCGTCACTTATCATGGCTCGAGGGATTCCAAATCGACTTAAAATGTTTTCTTTCAAAAACTTTATCACTATTTTGTGATCATTGGTTCGACTTGGAATTGCCTCTATCCATTTTGAAACATAATCTACTGCGACCAATATGTACAAGAAACCAAATGATGGAGGAAATGGACCCATGAAATCTATACCCCAACAATCAAAGATCTCAATGACAAGAATATGATTTAAAGGCATTCATGTGATGTTTCGAAATAGATCCCAACTTTTGACAATTTTCACAAATCTTACAGAATGCATGTGAGTCTTTGAACATGGTGGGCCAATAGAATCCACTTTGTAAGATTTTTTGCAGTTGTCTTTCTTGATGAGAAATGACCCCCACATGCCTCAGAATGACAAAATTTAATGACACTACTTACCTCATTGTCAGGAATGCATCTTCGAAATATTTGATCAGGACAATATTTGAATAAATAAGGGTCATCCCAATAAAAGTTCTTTACTTCGTTCAAGAACTTTCTTTTGTCTTGGGTACTCCAATGAGCTGGCAATTGTCCTGAAACAAGAAAATTAACAATATTAGCAAACCAAGGCATCGTAGAGACAGAAAATAAAAGATTCATCAGGAAAAGTAGTCATCGATTGGTGTAATGTCAGATCTCGAATCGGTTGTCAATCTTGACAAATGATCCGCGACAACATTTTCGGTCCCTTTCTTGTCTTTGATTGTGATATCAAATTCTTGAAGTAACAAAATCCACCGCACCAATCTAGCCTTAGAATCTTTCTTAGAGAGAAGATATTTCAATGCTGCATGATCACTAAAAACAATAACAGGTGAGCCAACAAGATAAGATCTGAACTTGTCACATGCAAATACTACTGCAAGTAATTCTTTTTCAGTGGTAGTGTAATTCATTTGAGCACTATTTAAAGTTTTACTTGCATAGTAAATCACATAAGGTTTCTTATCTTTCCTTTGTCCCAAGACAGCACCCACGGCATAATCACTAGCGTCACACATTATTTCAAAAAGGTAATGACCAATCAGGAGGTTGAATGACAGGAGCAGAAGTAAGCAAGTTTTTAAGTTTAACAAAGGCTTCCTCACAATGTTCAGTCCATTCAAAAAATATTATCCTTTGTTAGAAGGTTACTCAAGGGCTTAGATATTACACTAAAATCTTTGATGAACCTTCTGTAAAAACCAGCATGTCCTAAGAATGATCTAACATCTTTAACAGATTTTGGTGTTGGTAAGTTGGCAATTAACTCGATTTTAGATTTGTCAACCTCAATTCCTTTCGATGAAACAATGTGACCAAGTACGATGCCGTTTGTTACCATAAAGTGACATTTTTCCCAATTCAGTACAAGATTCTTCTCTTCACACCTGCTCAAAACCTTTTCTAAGTTAGTCAAACAATCATCAAATGAATCACCAAAAACAGAAAAAATCATCCATAAAAATTTCAAGAAAACGTTCAACCATATCACTGAATATGCTAAGCATGCATCTTTGAAACGTGGCTGGTGCATTACATAATCCAAAAGGCATCCTTCGATATGCAAAAGTACTAAATGGACATGTGAAAGTAGTCTTCTCTTGATCTTCCAATGCAATTTCGATTTGATTGTAACCTGAATATAACCATCTAGGAAACAATAAAATTCATGACCTGCAACTCTTTCTAGGATTTGGTCCATGAAAGGTAAAGGGAAATGATCTTTTCTAGTCATTGAATTAAGTTTCCTATAGTCAATGCACATGCGCCAACCCGTAACAGTCCTAGTTGGAATTAACTCATTTTTCTCATTTGTTATCACAGTGACTCCAGACTTTTTGGGTACAACTTGGGTAGGACTTACCCATTTGCTATCAGAAATAGGATAAATGATTCCATTATCTAGAAGCTTAATGACTTCATTTTTCACTACTTTTTTCATATTAGGATTAAGCCTTCGTTGCATTTCTCTAGAGGGTTTAGCATTTTCCTCCAAATAAATCCTGTGTGTGCAAATCAAAGGGCTAATTCCTTTTATGTCAGCCATGGTCCATCCTAATGCATTTTTTGTGCATTTTCAGAGTCTGTAATAACTTACCTTCTTGATGCGCATTAAGTTTGGAAGAGATTATTACGGAAAAGTTTCATTTTCTCCCAAAAATGAGTATTTGAGATTAAATGGTAACGGCTTCAATTCAGGTTTTGGTGGTTGAACACTTGAAGGTATGGGCTCAATTGATCGTGGTGGCAATTCTTCAATTTGTGGTCTCCAATTGCATGCCTTTGATTCCTGAAAGTAGACCATTTGCAAATCATCAGATTCATCAATCTCAGTTTCACTAGAAGTGGTTTGAAATTGATCATGAACTAATTTTTCAATAAAGTCCACTTCCTGTAAATCATTATCATCTCCAGGTTGCTTGTAAATGTTGAAAATATTCATCTCCAATGTCATGTTTCCAAATGATAGCTTCATCAGTCCATTCCTACAATTAATCAATGCATTAGAAGTGGCAAGAAATGGACGTCCTAAAATGACAGGAATTGAATTACATGCTTCAACAGGTTGCGTGTCCAAGACAACAAAATCCACAGGATAAATGAATTTATCAACTTGTACCAACACATCTTCAATTATTCCTCTAGGCACTTTTACAGATCTATCGGCGAGTAAAAGAGTTACAGAGGTTGGTTTTAACTCACCTAGATTGAGACTCTGAAAAATTGAATATGGAAGTAAATTCACACTAGCTCCAAGATCAAGTAAGGCTCTTTCAATTTTATGTTCTCCAATAAAGCAAGAAATTGTAGGACAACCAGGGTCTTTATATTTCAAAGCATTATTGTTCTGAAGAATGGCACTTACTTGTTCGGCTAAAAATGCTTTCTTTTTCACATTCAATTTTCTCTTCACAGTGCACAGATCTTTTTAAAAATTTAGCATAGGAAGGAACCTGTTTAATAGCATCCAACAAAGGTATATTGATCCTTACCTGTTTTGAAAATTTCAAAGATTTCAGAGTTGTGACTAAACTTTCCTTTGTTTGATCATGGCATGAGGAAATGGAAGTGCTGGCGGGGAATCAGCCTTTTCTTTGCAATATTCAGGTTCAACCCCTTCCTTACCCTCAGAGATAGACTCATCATCTTTCTCACAAGGTTCAAGAATAGGTTTTTCAATAACCTTACCACTACGAAGAGTGATGACTGATTTGACTTGATCCATGTGTTGGCTTCCAGAACTACTTGCATTTGCATTGTATTGCCCCTTTGGATTTTGCTGTGGTTGAGAAGGAAACTTACCTTTCTCTTGGAAACTGAGAGCAGATGTTAATTTTGCAAGAGCATCTTTAAAATCGGTCATGCTTTGAGCAAGTTGAGTGTTGATTGTCTCCTGCTTTTCAATGAATGCATGCAATGTTTCCTTAAAATTTCTTCTAGGAGGTGGAGCATAAGGAGGTGCATATCCATGAGAATTTTGGAAATTATGGTGTGCTTGAAACGGTGGATGTGAAGTTTGTGCATTGTTGCTATCACTCTTCCAACTAAAATTTGGGTGATTTCTCCAACCAGGGTTATATGTTTGTGAGTATGGGTTATGGTTGGGTCTTTGAAAACTGTTTAAAGCATGGGCTTGTTCATGGAGGCATTCCTTGAAAGAAGGCAAAGTTGGACAATCATTGGTTGCATGCTCATTTGTTTCACAAATTTGACACACAATGTCTTGAACAGATTTTAATTGACTACTCTTTTTTAATTCTAGTGCCTCGACTTTTCTAGCTAAAGATGCAAACTTGGCTTGGAGGTCATGATCTTCCCTAAGGTTGTGCATACCCCCACTAGATGTATGAGGTTGAGTTTTACCTGGTGCCTCATAAGTACCTGTGGTGTCCCAATTTTGAGCATTTTCAGCTAGCAAGTCTAGGTACTCCATTGCTTCATTAGGGTCTTTATCTTCAAAAGTTCCATTGCACATCAATTCAACCATTTGCCTATCTCTAGGTGTTAAACCCTCATAAAAATGTGAAACCAATCTCCATGTTTCAAAACCATGATGTGGGCAAGTATTAAGCAAATCTCGATACCTATCCCAACATTGGTAAAATGTTTCTCCTGGCTTTTGAGTGAAAGTGATGATTTGTCTTTTGAAAGAGTTTGTTCTGTGAGATGGAAAAAACTTCTTTAAAAATTGTTGTTGCATATCATCCCAAGCACGAATGGATCCTGGTCTCAAATTTTGTAGCCATGTTTTAGCTTTATCTTTTAATGAAAAAGGAAAAAGCTTTAATCGAATGGTGTTCATGCTACAATTTGAGTCATTACAGACCTCCTCAAATTCCCTTAAATGCAAGTATGGATTTTCTAAGTCTAAGCCATGAAAAGATGGTAAAAGTTGAATAATGCCTGGCTTAAAATTAAAATGAGATGCATCAGGAGGGAAAACTATGCATGAGGGTGCACTTGTTCTTGTGGGATTCATGTGGTCTCTAAGTGTTCTCATACGGTTATTCTCATTATGAAGTGATTGATTATCTTCTTCGGCCATATTTTCTGAAAATGATGAGGATACCCTACAAAGTCTACCACTTAATGTACGTGACCAAACTCTCATGCACGTGTAAGAAGAGAATAAAAGCAAGAAAAGAAAATACAAGAAAAAGAAACAAAACAAAACAAAGGAAACAAAAATAGATAAAATGAAAAGTGAAAAGAGAAAATAAATTACATATTATAATTTATACAAGAATTTACCTCCCCGGCAACGGCGCCAAAAACTTGACACGACCAAAAGCTTGATGTCTTTTCCCAAGTGCAGGAGTGTCGAAGTAATAAATAACCCGGCAAGACCAGGGTCGAACCACAGAGAGGTTAATTGTATAAATTATAAATAACAACGCAACAATAACAACAATAACAATAACAATAACAACAATAACACTCAGTACGTGGCGTTGTTACACCTGAGAATGATCCAAAAGATCGGGTCACAGGTTTCCAGCCTATATACTAAGTTTATGAAAAGATCAAGAGGATATATATACAGAATGTAAATAATAATAATAATAATAATAACAAATAATAACAATAATAAAAGCAGAAGATGAAGAAATTAATGAGAACTTTGAGTTGGAAGATTAATGTAAGGATTAAACAATGATAAAAACGAATGTCAAGGTTAGAGGATCCACTAATGGTACTTCAAACAAGTATAATATAAACTCTTATTACTCAATTGGAAACCACACATAAAGGAGGTTCCAATCAGATTATAAATTGTTAACATGATTACATTAGTTATCTTATTCGAATAAAGCTAATACTTGTAAATGTTGGGAGGCGTTCATGATTATAACTTATGTTAACAACAAATCAAGTCCCTTTCATAGCTCAGGTGTCGGTTATACCATACAGTATGGGCTATGAAAGTACCAAGTATTTGTTGTACCAAGTGTTATACAACATAAATCTAGATTAACCATTTAACAAGCAAAGTATTAAAAGTGAACAAGATAACAAATATAAAACATGTTAGTATCCATCGTTAAGGTCCATGTTAAGTTTATATTATACTTATTCTTACACCATTAGTGTGCCCTTTTCACATTGACATAATTAACTTAGCTAAACATAATGAAAGAAAGAAACATAAATAAACAAGATAAGAACATAAATGAGAAAGAAGTTAACTAAGTAAAAGAAAGGAAATGAAGTGCATAAACTTGATATTAATGAAAGAAAAACATAAGCAATACAAAGAGAGAAAGCAAGAGCATGATCTTGATCTGGAAACCAAGATGCCTCAATACATGGTAAGTGCCTCCTTTTATAGGCCAAAATTTGGAACTATTGATTTGTTGACTAATTGATGAGTGGGTGGCCACATCTTGACTAGATAACAATCCTTACCTTCTTGTCTGATCAAGACGTCATTGCTAACATCATAATTTGCCCAGAATCCTCAAGAATGTTCTAGGAAATTGTCTCAGCTTTCCAAAAAAAAGATGAGGTCATTTGGACTTCTAGAACTCAAGATATGGGCTGAACACTAAATAGTGTTTGGGCTGCAGGACAGCTTCGGACTTCTTCGTTGTTCCTTCAATTTGGACTTCAAAACGACCTTTTCAAATCTTGGGCTCCTCATGAAAGTTGTAGGCCTTTGTCTTACCTTTCCATCCATATAAAGTGGACCTAAATCCGAAATCTAGAGCTCCAGATATGATCCAATTACCGAGCAATGTTCCGGTTTGGACTGCACCGACCTCTTTTCTAAGTTTGGCCATCTCTTTGTCCTTTAACTTTCAATGCTTAAACTCATCAATCAATCCTTTTATTTATGTGATAGTCCTGCATTTAAAATGAGCATTTACCATAAATTAAGGTATCTTATAATATCAAACTTGTTATTATAAAACATGCTTTAGTTAAGGAGTTATTGATACTTCAAGTGCAAAATGATGATATAAAACCTTGATAAACATGCACTTTTAAGTACTAATCACCTCATTTGATAATAAGAATCAACCGCGTTCCAAGTCATGATGATGTGGGGAATTGCCTTCAAGTGTAAATTTGTCAATATTTTTTCATTCTAGATGCCTTTTACCAAAAAATATTGTGAGGGGAAAATACTTGATAAAAATTGAATTCATAAATTTTTATAATTTTATTCTATTTAAATAAATTGAGAATTTTATTTCATAAGTATAATATTAACATGTTGTAATTTTTTTAAATAATTTTTCTCTTATACTCTTATGAACTGATAGATTGAAAAATTCATCATAGGCTACATTGCCAATGTCTACTATCTTAAAATTCACATATGACTGAATCTTAAATTTTCCAATTGAAAGATGAAAAATTTTCCATGTTGTAAAGAATGTTTCTATTAATACATAATTTCATTAAACATTTCTTTTTTATTGTTAATGATTGTAATTATGTATCGGGTTTATCAATTGAAAAGGAATGCTAGTGATAGTTTGAATTTACTTTGTTTAGGTCTTGAAAGAAATCTCAAGTGCTACAATGGGTATTTCATCAATGAATATGTCCTTCATACTAAAGATTATGGTTAGGGTAAAAAGATCTATAATAGTGGAGTTTGTGTTAAGGGATTAATTTCCATAGTGAGCTTAATAAAGTCTTTTTATTCAAATTTATTGGTATGATACCACCAATAGAGGAATAAAAGTAGATCCCCCAGCATAGTTTGGTTGAAATTAATACAAAGTTGTTGCACCCTCACGGCAGAGTGCGCCTTGCGGCAACCCTCGATTGATTTCGAGTTTTTTTTGGTTTATTGTGTAAAGGAGTCGCCACCTAGTATTTTGGTTACTAAGAACCCTAACTGGTCTTTTAGGGATTCTAAGGCAAGGGACTGGTTGTGTAAAAGGAAGGTATTAGCACTCCTAGTACGCCCTACCTAAGGTAAGTTGCTTAGTGTTTGGTTTGTTTTATAATTGCTATGGTGTTAATGTTTTCTAATCCCATCAGTTTTTCGAGGTTTGATTCAAACTAAATTTATTAAGATAGAAATCCAAAAATATTCCATGTGCTTTAAAAGCTCATTTTTCCCTTAGTATTTCAAGAGTTTGCGACTTGTAAATCACAAGGAGGAGGGACAAAAATTTAGAAATATAGGGCGCTTTAAAAGCCTATTTTTGCCTTCGTGTTTTATACTCTCACGACTCGAAAACTGTGGAGTAAAAAATTAAAATGTCCTCAATTATAATCAAGGCTTTTTTCAAGGATTTGTTATGACTTATTATTCCTAGAAAATTATTTTGGATATTTACCACTTAGGGTTTCTTTATCCAAATATTAACAGTGAATAATAACAAGTTATTCCCAATAATATTTTGGATATTCATCCCTTTGGGATTTCTTTATCCAAACATTAACGGTGAATAATAGATGAATTCGCCCCCCCAAAATAAGATTTTTTATTTTTTTGGAATATTAGACAATACCCTTTGGAGTTTTACAAACATGTAGTAAAATCCAGAAATGTAAGAAAATAATTTTTGTTGTATTTAAGAAATCCATGCCAAAACACATTTTCGAAACTTCCAATATTTTTTGTACAAAAAAGAGCGTTCAAAACATGTTAGGGTATTGGCTGTATGCAACACACAAGAAAATATTTTTTTCATATATATGTATATTTGTCACAATGCATCGAAAACCGGGTATTCTAAATAAGAGATTTATATTTTTTACAACATAAAAAAATTTTAGAGCTTAAAATAAATATGCCAGAAAATCATAAATGTCTTTCTCCTCCTTTTATTTTTTTTTTGAAAGAAAAAAAAAATAGCAAGTCCGGTCTGGTCACTTGCCCAAGCAAGTGACCCATCAGGACACATAAAAGGGGCATAGTCCTCTCAATGAACAAGGAAAAATGCATGCAAAGAGACCACATTACTGTTCAAAGTGAATTAAAATTCATTTGAACAATGCAAACATAAAGCAAAAATGGCGATGTTTGAAGGCTTGCTAGCTAGTCGATCAGTGTTGTTGTTTACTTCAGCTCTTTCCCTCCTATTCTTTATTGGCGTTCTTCTTCTGAGTTTCACCTCCGCAATCTTCGTCCCTCTCTCTCTCAATTGATTTTCTGCACTTTCTTCTTCCCTATTCTGTAGACATTATATGCAAAAAAAAATGAAAGCAGAGACCGAATGACAATCACTACTTGTTTCTGGTTTCTCTTCTCTTTTTTGTTTTTTTTTTCTTCTTTCTCTTCTACTGCTTGCCTTCCCAATCTCAAAGTAATGCAAGAATGAAAGAAAAAAAACTCCCTCATTCTCTGTTTTTTTTTCCTCTCCGATTTGCCTGCCTCTCTTACGCTTTTTCTTGTCTTTATTTTCTCTTCCTTTCCTCCCCCCTCTCCGCTAGGTTAGTAAAGGGTTTATATAGCCTGATCACAACTCTTATTTAGGAAAGATTTAATGCATTAATTCTAGGATGCAAATCCCTGCTGATTTTGTAGTAAAAAACACAAAAAGGAAACTTAAATATTCACTACCAGAAAATCAATAAATATAAACGGAAATACCGAGGGAATATTTCTGTCGGTAAATTTCCGAGGGATTTTACCGACGGAAATATTTTCGAGGGATTTTGCCGACAGAAATATTCCCTCGGTATATACCGAGGCAATTACCGTGGGAAAAAAAATTAAAACAAAGAAAAAAAAAAAAAAGATGACATGCCATCAAGTTGGTAAACTGTGAACATTGTTCATCAAGTCAATCATAAAGGGAATTACCGACAGAATTTTCCATCGGTATTTTCCAGAGAGCTCCAGAACTGTCCAATTGCACTGTTAATTGTTTTACTTTACGAACAAAATCACCAACGGATTGAAAATTCATCGGCGTGTTTTGGCGGTTTTTTGAAAAAATTCAATTGATTTAAAATTTTCATTTAAATATTACAGACGGAATCACCGACGGATTGAAAAATCATTGGTAATTTTTGGCAGTTTCTGAAAACTTTTTACGAAATTGAAAATTTAAATTAAATATTACCGGTGAAATTACCGACAAAATAATTAAAAAATATTAATATTCAATTATCCGTCGGTAACGCGCTCCAATAAAAAACTTGAATCCGCTTATTTCACAAGAGACAAACTCATTATTTCTTTTTCTTCTTCTACTACTTCTACTACTACTTCTTCTTCTTCTTCTACTTCTTCTTCTTCTTCTTCTTCTTCACTATATGTAAAAAACATCAATATCTATTTTTTTCTCTTCTTTTCTCTCCTCATCTCCTTCTCTTTTCCTTCATGCTCGGGTATGTCTTCTTCTTCTTTCTTCTTTTATCCTCTTAGTTTTTTTTAATTAACATGCTTCACGAATTTTTTTTTCCTTAGCTTCACTTGTGATTAGTACTTAAAAGTGCATGTTTATCAAGGTTTTATATCATCATTTTGCACTTGAAGTATCAATAACTCCTTAACTAAAGTATGTTTTATAATAACAAGTTTGATATTATAAGATACCTTAATTTATGGTAAATGCTCATTTTAAATGCAGGACTATCACATAAATAAAAGGATTGATTGATGAGTTTAAGCATTGAAAGTTAAAGGACAAAGAGATGGCCAAACTTAGAAAAGAGATGTTGGTGCAGTCCAAACCGGAACAGTGCTCAGTAATTGGATCATATCTGGAGCTCTAGATCTCGGATTTAGGTCCATTTTATATGGATGGAAAGGTAAAACATAGGCCTACAACTTTTATTTGGACACCAAGATCTAAGAAGGCCGTTTTCAAGTCCAAAATATAGGAACAACGAAGAAGTCCGAAGCTGTCCTGCAGCCCAGACACTATTTAGTGTTCAGCCCATATCTTGAGTTCTAGAAGTCCAAATGACCTCATCTTTTTTTTGTTGGAAAGCTGAGACAATTTCCTAGAACATTCCTGAGGATTCTGGGCAAATTATGATGTTAGCAATGACGTCTTGTTCAGACAAGAAGATAAGGATTGTTATCAAGTCAAGATATGGCCACCCACTCATCAATTAGTCAACAAATCAATAGTTCCAAATTTTGGCCTATAAAAGGAGGCACTTACCATGTATTGAGGCATCTTGGTTTCCAGATCAAGATCATGCTCTTGCTTTCTCTCTTTGTATTGCTTATGTCTTGCTTTCATTAATATCAAGTTTATGCACTTCATTTCCTTTCTTTTACTTAGTTAACTTCTTTCTCATTTATGTTCTTATCTTGTTTATTTATGTTTCTTTCTTTCATTATGTTTAGCTAAGTTAATTATGTCAAGGTGAAAAGGGCACACTAATGGTGTAAGAATAAGTATAATATAAACTTAACATGGACCTTAACGATGGATACTAACATGTTTTATATTTGTTATCTTGTTACTTTTAATACTTTGCTTGTTAAATGGTTAATCTAGATTTATGTTGTATAACACTTGGTACAACAAATACTTGGTACTTTCATAGCCCATACTGTATGGTATAACCGACACCTGAGCTATGAAAGGGACTTGATTTGTTGTTAACATAAGTTATAATCATGAACGCCTGCCAACATTTACAAGTATTAGCTTTATTCGAATAAGATAACTAATGTAATCATGTTAACAATTTATAATCTGATTGGAACCTCCTTTATGTGTGGTTTCCAATTGAGTAATAAGAGTTTATATTATACTTGTTTGAAGTACCATTAGTGGATCCTCTAACCTTGACATTTGTTTTTATCATTGTTTAATCCTTACGTTAATCTTTTATCTCAAAGTTCTCATTAATTTCTTCATCTTCTGTTATTATTATTATTATCATTGTTATTATTATTATTATTATTTACATTCTGTTTATATTATATAATATATATCTTTGATCTTTTCATAAAGTCAGTATATAGGCTGGAAACCTGTGACCCGATCTTTAGATCATTCTCAGGTATAACAACGCCACGTACTGAGTATTATTATTGTTGTTGTTGTTGTTGTTGTTGTTGTTGTCTTGTTATTTATAATTTATACAATTAACCTCTCTGTGGTTCGACCCCGGTCTTGCCGGGTTATTTATTACTTCGACACTCCTGCACTTGGGAAGAGACATCAAGCTTTTGGTCGTGTCAAGTTTTTGGCGCCGTTGCCGGGGAGGTAAATTCTTGTATAAATTATAATATTTAATTTATTTTCTCTTTTCACTTTTCATTTTATCTATTTTTGTTTCCTTTGTTTTGTTTTGTTTCTTTTTCTTTTATTTTCTTTTCTTGCTTTTATTCTCTTCTTACACGTGCATGAGAGTTTGGTCACGTACATTAAGTGGTAGACTTTGTAGGGTATCCTCATCATTTTCAGAAAATATGGCCGAAGAAGATAATCAATCACTTCATAATGAGAATAATGAGAATAACCGTATGAGAACACTTAGAGACCACATGAATCCCACAAGAACAAGTGCACCCTCATGCATAGTTTTCCCTCCTGATGCATCTCATTTTAATTTTAAGCCAGGCATTATTCAACTTTTACCATCTTTTCATGGCTTAGACTTAGAAAATCCATACTTGCATTTAAGGGAATTTGAGGAGGTCTGTAATACCTATAATGACTCAAATTGTAGCATGAACACCATTCGATTAAAGCTTTTTCCTTTTTCATTAAAAGATAAAGCTAAAACATGGCTACAAAATTTGAGACCAGGATCCATTCGTGCTTGGGATGATATGCAACAACAATTTTTAAAGAAGTTTTTTTCCATCTCATAGAACAAACTCTTTCAAAAGACAAATCATCACTTTCACTCAAAAGCCAGGAGAAACATTTTACCAATGTTGGGATAGGTATCGAGATTTGCTTAATACTTGCCCACATCATGGTTTTGAAACATGGAGATTGGTTTCACATTTTTATGAAGGTTTAACACCTAGAGATAGGCAAATGGTTGAATTGATGTGCAATGGAACCTTTGAAGATAAAGACCCTAATGAAGCAATGGAGTACCTAGACTTGCTAGCCGAAAATGCTCAAAATTGGGACACCACAGGTACTTATGAGGCACCAGGTAAAACTCAACCTCATACATCTAGTGGGGGTATGCACAACCTTAGGGAAGATCATGACCTCCAAGCCAAGTTTGCATCTTTAGCTAGAAAAGTCGAGGCACTAGAATTAAAAAAGAGTGGTCAATTAAAATCTGTTCAAGACATTGTGTGTCAAATCTGTGAAACAAATGAGCATGCAACCAATGATTGTCCAACTTTGCCTTCTTTCAAGGAATGCCTCCATGAACAAGCCCATGCTTTAAACAGTTTCCAAAGACCCAACCATAACCCATACTCACAAACATATAACCCTGGTTGGAGAAATCACCCAAATTTTAGTTGGAAGAGTGATAGCAACAATGCACAAACTTCACATCCACCGTTTCAAGCACACCATAATTTCCAAAATTCTCATGGATATGCACCTCCTTATGCTCCACCTCCTAGAAGAAATTTTGAGGAAACATTGCATGCATTCATTGAAAAGCAGGAGACAATCAACACTCAACTTGCTCAAAGCATGACTGATTTTAAAGATGCTCTTGCAAAATTAACATCTGCTCTCAGTTTCCAAGAGAAAGGTAAGTTTCCTTCTCAACCACAGCAAAATCCAAAGGGGCAATACCATGCAAATGCAAGTAGTTCTGGAAGCCAACACATGGATCAAGTCAAATCAGTCATCACTCTTCGTAGTGGTAAGGTTATTGAAAAACCTATTCTTGAACCTTGTGAGAAAGATGATGAGTCTATCTCTGAGGGTAAGGAAGGGGTTGAACCTGAACATTGCAAAGAAAAGGCTGATTCCCCGCCAGCACTTCCATTTCCTCATGCCATGATCAAACAAAGGAAAGTTAGTCACAACTCTGAAATCTTTGAAATTTTCAAACAGGTAAGGATCAATATACCTTTGTTGGATGCTATTAAACAGGTTCCTTCCTATGCTAAATTTTTGAAAGATCTGTGCACTGTGAAGAGAAAATTGAATGTGAAAAAGAAAGCCTTTTTAGCCGAACAAGTAAGTGCCATTCTTCAGAACAATAATGCTTTGAAATATAAAGACCCTGGTTGTCCTACAATTTCTTGCTTTATTGGAGAACATAAAATTGAAAGAGCCTTACTTGATCTTGGAGCTAGTGTGAATTTACTTCCATATTCAGTTTTTCAGAGTCTCAATCTAGGTGAGTTAAAACCAACCTCTGTAACTCTTTTACTCGCCGATAGATCTGTAAAAGTTCCTAGAGGAATAATTGAAGATGTGTTGGTACAAGTTGATAAATTCATTTATCCTGTGGATTTTGTTGTCTTGGACACGCAACCTGTTGAAGCATGTAATTCAATTCCTGTCATTTTAGGACGTCCATTTTCTTGCCACTTCTAATGCATTGATTAATTGTAGGAATGGATTGATGAAGCTATCATTTGGAAACATGACATTGGAAATGAATATTTTCAACATTTACAAGCAACCTGGAGATGATAATGATTTACAGGAAGTTGACTTTATTGAAAAATTAGTTCATGATCAATTTCAAACCACTTCTAGTGAAACTGAGATTGATGAATCTGATGATTTGCAAATGGTCTACTTTCAGGAATCAAAGGCATGCAATTGGAGACCACAAATTGAAGAATTGCCACCACGATCAATTGAGCCCATACCTTCAAGTGTTCAACCACCAAAACCTGAATTGAAGCCGTTACCATTTAATCTCAAATACTCATTTTTGGGAGAAAATGAAACTTTTCCGGTAATAATCTCGTCCAAACTTAATGCGCATCAAGAAGGTAAGTTATTACAGACTTTGAAAATGCACAAAAATGCATTAGGATGGACCATAGCTGACATAAAAGGAATTAGCCCTTTGATTTGCACACACAGGATTTATTTGGAGGAAAATGCTAAACCCTCTAGAGAAATGCAACGAAGGCTTAATCCTAATATGAAAGAAGTAGTGAAAAATGAAGTCATTAAGCTTCTAGATAATGGAATCATTTATCCTATTTCTGACAGCAAATGGGTAAGTCCTACCCAAGTTGTACCCAAAAAGTCTGGAGTCACTGTGATAACAAATGAGAAAAATGAGTTAATTCCAACTAGGACTGTTACGGGTTGGCGCATGTGCATTGACTATAGGAAACTTAATTCAATGACTAGAAAAGATCATTTCCCTTTACCTTTCATGGACCAAATCCTAGAAAGAGTTGCAGGTCATGAATTTTATTGTTTCCTAGATGGTTATTCAGGTTACAATCAAATTGAAATTGCATTGGAAGATCAAGAGAAGACTACTTTCACATGTCCATTTGGTACTTTTGCATATCGAAGGATGCCTTTTGGATTATGTAATGCACCAGCCACGTTTCAAAGATGCATGCTTAGCATATTCAGTGATATGGTTGAACGTTTTCTTGAAATTTTTATGGATGATTTTTCTGTTTTTGGTGATTCATTTGATGATTGTTTGACTAACTTAGAAAAGGTTTTGAGCAGGTGTGAAGAGAAGAATCTTGTACTGAATTGGGAAAAATGTCACTTTATGGTAACAAACGGCATTGTACTTGGTCACATTGTTTCATCGAAAGGAATTGAGGTTGACAAATCTAAAATCGAGTTAATTGCCAACTTACCAACACCAAAAATCTGTTAAAGATGTTAGATCATTCTTAGGACATGCTGGTTTTTACAGAAGGTTCATCAAAGATTTTAGTGTAATATCTAAGCCCTTGAGTAACCTTCTAACAAAGGATAATATTTTTGAATGGACTGAACATTGTGAGGAAGCCTTTGTTAAACTTAAAAACTTGCTTACTTCTGCTCCTGTCATTCAACCTCCTGATTGGTCATTACCTTTTGAAATAATGTGTGACGCTAGTGATTATGCCGTGGGTGCTGTCTTGGGACAAAGGAAAGATAAGAAACCTTATGTGATTTACTATGCAAGTAAAACTTTAAATAGTGCTCAAATGAATTACACTACCACTGAAAAAGAATTACTTGCAGTAATATTTGCATGTGACAAGTTCAGATCTTATCTTGTTGGCTCACCTGTTGTTGTTTTTAGTGATCATGCAGCATTGAAATATCTTCTCTCTAAGAAAGATTCTAAGGCTAGATTGGTGCGGTGGATTTTGTTACTTCAAGAATTTGATATCACAATCAAAGACAAGAAAGGCACCGAAAATGTTGTCGCGGATCATTTGTCAAGATTGACAACCGATTCGAGATCTGACATTACACCAATCGATGACTACTTTCCAGATGAATCTTTATTTTCTGTCTCTACGATGCCTTGGTTTGCTAATATTGTTAATTTTCTTGTTTCAGGACAATTGCCAACTCATTGGAGTACCCAAGACAAAAGAAAGTTCTTGAACGAAGTGAAGAACTTTTATTGGGATGACCCTTATTTATTCAAATATTGTCCTGATCAAATATTTCGAAGATGCATTCCTGACAATGAGGTAAGTAGTGTTATTAAATTTTGTCATTCTGAGGCATGTGGGGGTCATTTCTCATCAAGAAAAACAACTGCAAAAATCTTACAAAGTGGATTTTACTGGCCCACCATGTTCAAAGACTCACATGCATTCTGTAAGATTTGTGAAAATTGTCAAAAGTTGGGATCTATTTCGAAACGTCACATGATGCCTTTAAACCCTATTCTTGTCATTGAGATCTTTGATTGTTGGGGTATAGATTTCATGGGTCCATTTCCTCCATCATTTGGTTTCTTGTACATATTGGTCGCAGTAGATTATGTTTCAAAATGGATAGAGGCAATTCCAAGTCGAACCAATGATCACAAAATAGTGATAAAGTTTTTGAAAGAAAACATTTTAAGTCGATTTGGAATCCCTCGAGCCATGATAAGTGACGGTGGAACACACTTTTGCAACAAGCCATTTGAGTCTTTAATGAAGAAATATGGAATCACACATAAAGTTGCCACCCCTTATCACCCTCAGACAAGTGGACAAGTAGAGCTTGCTAATAGGGAGATCAAACAGATCTTGGAGAAAACAGTGAACCCTAATAGGAAAGACTGGTCTTTAAGACTTAATGATGCACTTTGGGCTTATCGAACTGCTTATAAAACATCATTAGGTATGTCACCTTATAGACTAGTCTATGGAAAACCTTGTCACTTGCCTGTGGAAATTGAACATAAAGCTTATTGGGCTATTAAAGCTTTCAATTCAAGCCTTGATGATGCTAGTCAGCTGCGAAAATTGCAAATAAATGAGCTTGAGGAAATAAGAAATGATGCATATGACAATTCAAAAATTCATAAAGCAAGAATTAAAGAGTTTCATGACAAGAAAATACTGAGAAAAAACATTCAATGTTGGTCAAAAAGTCTTGCTTTATAATTCTCGACTCCATTTATTTCCTGGAAAACTAAGAACAAGATGGAGCGGTCCTTTTATTGTGAAACATGTGTATCCATATGGGGCCTGTGATATTGAGAATCCAAAGAATGGCAATGTTTTCAAGGTAAATGGGCATCGTTTGAAAGTTTATTTTGATAATTTTTCGGTTGAAAATGACTCTATTGAATTGAGTGATCCTGTATATAAAGATTGATTCTTTTTCTCACATTGTTTTGTGTTTTGTTGTTTTGCTAGTCTCTCTTTCACCCCGGTCAAATGGCGGATAACGGTACTCCGTGACTTAAGTCGGTTTTTTCAGTTTCCCAAATAACTGATATCTGTATATGTTTGTATAATTCTTAGCTCTTTCTTCCTTCTTTGAATCGCTTCTCTAATTCTCTTTTGAAAATGGACACCACTCTTGAAAAGTTGAAAAAGGTATTTTCCCGCTTTGCCTCCAAATGCGATTAATAAAATTTACCGTGCTAGGTGTGCAAGATTGAGGTTGTTAATGAATCATGGAATTCCTGAAGATATCCGTTGGTTAATTGAAGCAAAGGTTCGATTATCAGGTGAGTCATCCAATTCTTTCATTTCACACATGCCTGGAACAGGTAAAAGCACTTTTGCAAAGAAACGTCGTGCAAAACGACTGAAAGTCTGTCACAGATGTGCCAGATGGACTTGTAATGCAACATGTCGTTCTTTAGGAATGGTATCTGTAAACCGTGAAGATAAGATACAATTCATTAAGGATGGCCTGAGTAAGGGGTCTTTAGATAATCTTTTGTTGACCCTTGAGACGCATCCTAGTGGAGATGTACATCGTGTAATTCATGATTTATGGCCACAATTCCATAAAGAACATGATCGACTTAGTCTTGGGAATCTGACTCAAAAAGACCCTGTTTGCCAGTTTTTAAGAAAACTGGATGGGAAGCCTATCCCCGACCCATAGAGGGCGTTTAAGCCGTTCTTGGACGTAAAACCAAGGGAAGATGTGAGCCACAATCACAACTACCTGTACATACATGCTTTTTCAAAATAAATAATTAATAAAGAGAGAGAGAGTTTGTGAGACTACAGCTGGCCTACATATAGGTGGTATGATTGCATTTTCACTTTTTCATCTATAAATTCTTCTCTTCCTTCCCTTCATTTCTACTCATCCCATATATTCATCAAATATAGAAGTGTGTAGAAATGGCAGGTTCCTCAAGTCATCATATAAGAAATATTTGTGTTTTCGGTGGATCCAGTTCTGGGAAAGAAAAAAGAGTTTTTAGAATCAGCAAATCATCTTGGCCGGGTACTAGCTGAGAGAAAGATTCATTTAGTGTATGGGGGAGGTAGCCTTGGGTTAATGGGAGGTGTGTCAATGGCTGCATTTTTAGGAGGCAGTCAAGTTTTGGGGGTTGTCCCCAAAGCTTTAGCAAATGGGGACATCATTGGAAAAACAATTGGAGAAGAACTACAGGTCCCAACAATGTCTGACCGACTGAATACCATGTTTAACCATGCTGATGCCTTCATTGCCTTACCAGGTGGTCTGGGCACATTGGAAGAGATCTTTCATATTTCATCTTGGGCCCAACTGCACATTCACCATAAACCCATAGGTTTGTTAAATGTTAATGGTTTTTATGATAAGTTGTTGTCTTTCCTTGATCAAGCTGTGGAACAGGAATTTCTAACATCTTCGGCACGACGAATCATAATCTCTGCTGCTACTGCTGAACAATTGATTGACCAACTACAATCTTTCATCCCTGTCATTGATCCCTGCATGAGTCGTCTAGATTGGTCAACTAAGGAAAGCCGTAAAAAGCTTAGATTAGATTTGAGCCTTCATCTGTGAAAACTTGTGTCTTTTGGTTTTATTAATAGCATATTATTTTGTTTTGTTACTTCTTATGTTTGTTTAAGTGTATTTCAGGTTTGTCATTGTTCGCTGTTTCAGGTGATGTCTTCTATACTCTATCTTTCTACCTTCGAACATTGAGGACAATGTCTCGTTTTGGTTGGGGGGAGAGGGTAGTACTTCAAAAAAAAAAAAAACTAACTTGCTAACTGTTTTTGCTATTATTAAAACCATTTGACAAAATTGTTATTAGGATGGCAGAGTATGGAATCAATTTTATTGACTCTAGAGACGCATCTTAGTAAGTTTCATTACCAAGGTCTATCATAATACTTCTTGAAATATTCAGGTTTACAAACTCTCACATTGTTATCACTTGATTCTGCTCATATACTCATTTAACAAGTATTATTAAACCTTCATTTTCACACACACACACTTTAACATATGATTGTGGGTTGCACATTGGATTATTACAGTAATTATGTTCTTTTGTTGAAGGTAACAACTAAGGGTAAAGGATAGTATATAATTTGCAAAAAAAAAAAAAAAAAAAAGAAGAAGAAAACGAAAAAAAGAAAAAGAAAAAGAAAAGATAGTATTGATGATAATAAAACGTGGATAAGTTTGGTTTCGTAGCCTCCATAACCTAAGCAATTAAGCCCGAAGGGGTGTTTTAACACCTAATACCCTAAAGTCAACTGACTTGGGAGCTATTGGCCCAAAGCTTGTTACATGGGTTAAGGAGAAAAGCTTAAGGGAATCAAACATTGCACTATCTACGTATCAGTATCTGCAACCCGAGTTGTTAAGCTCGTAGGGGTGTCTCAACACCTAATGCCCTAAGACCAACTGGTCTGGGAGTCATTAGCCTAAAACTCGTTACATGGGTTAAAGATACATTGTGTTTTAAGTTGTATGTGTATATAAATAAAAAGAAAAAAAAAAAAAAAAAGAGAAAAAAAAAAATCCCAACCCAAGGAAGTTCACCTTAAACATTTGAACATAATATTGTTTTCTTCCAACAAAAGCCCCATCATCTATGTTTTCATTGAGCACACAAAAAGAAGGTTTATTAATATCTTGTTTACGAAGTATGAAGCAGGAATATAAATTTAATGAGAGTTTGTTTATCTGGATAGATTAATGGAAGTTGAATGATGAATGCCTTGCTTTGTGGAACTTGCAAATTGTTTCTCTATTTTAACGCTTTAGATTACTAGGGACTAGTAATAAGCTGGTTGGGGGGTGTGATTAGTACTTAAAAGTGCATGTTTATCAAGGTTTTATATCATCATTTTGCACTTGAAGTATCAATAACTCCTTAACTAAAGTATGTTTTATAATAACAAGTTTGATATTATAAGATACCTTAATTTATGGTAAATGCTCATTTTAAATGCAGGACTATCACATAAATAAAAGGATTGATTGATGAGTTTAAGCATTGAAAGTTAAAGGACAAAGAGATGGCCAAACTTAGAAAAGAGATGTTGGTGCAGTCCAAACCGGAACAGTGCTCAGTAATTGGATCATATCTGGAGCTCTAGATCTCGGATTTAGGTCCATTTTATATGGATGGAAAGGTAAAACATAGGCCTACAACTTTTATTTGGACACCAAGATCTAAGAAGGCCGTTTTCAAGTCCAAAATATAGGAACAACGAAGAAGTCCGAAGCTGTCCTGCAGCCCAGACACTATTTAGTGTTCAGCCCATATCTTGAGT
This sequence comes from Populus alba, assembly GCF_005239225.2. Lineage (NCBI taxonomy): Eukaryota > Viridiplantae > Streptophyta > Magnoliopsida > Malpighiales > Salicaceae > Populus > Populus alba. The sequence continues at coordinate 2,382,528 of NC_133293.1, forward strand.
TCTAGAAGTCCAAATGACCTCATCTTTTTTTTGTTGGAAAGCTGAGACAATTTCCTAGAACATTCCTGAGGATTCTGGGCAAATTATGATGTTAGCAATGACGTCTTGTTCAGACAAGAAGATAAGGATTGTTATCAAGTCAAGATATGGCCACCCACTCATCAATTAGTCAACAAATCAATAGTTCCAAATTTTGGCCTATAAAAGGAGGCACTTACCATGTATTGAGGCATCTTGGTTTCCAGATCAAGATCATGCTCTTGCTTTCTCTCTTTGTATTGCTTATGTCTTGCTTTCATTAATATCAAGTTTATGCACTTCATTTCCTTTCTTTTACTTAGTTAACTTCTTTCTCATTTATGTTCTTATCTTGTTTATTTATGTTTCTTTCTTTCATTATGTTTAGCTAAGTTAATTATGTCAAGGTGAAAAGGGCACACTAATGGTGTAAGAATAAGTATAATATAAACTTAACATGGACCTTAACGATGGATACTAACATGTTTTATATTTGTTATCTTGTTACTTTTAATACTTTGCTTGTTAAATGGTTAATCTAGATTTATGTTGTATAACACTTGGTACAACAAATACTTGGTACTTTCATAGCCCATACTGTATGGTATAACCGACACCTGAGCTATGAAAGGGACTTGATTTGTTGTTAACATAAGTTATAATCATGAACGCCTGCCAACATTTACAAGTATTAGCTTTATTCGAATAAGATAACTAATGTAATCATGTTAACAATTTATAATCTGATTGGAACCTCCTTTATGTGTGGTTTCCAATTGAGTAATAAGAGTTTATATTATACTTGTTTGAAGTACCATTAGTGGATCCTCTAACCTTGACATTTGTTTTTATCATTGTTTAATCCTTACGTTAATCTTTTATCTCAAAGTTCTCATTAATTTCTTCATCTTCTGTTATTATTATTATTATCATTGTTATTATTATTATTATTTACATTCTGTTTATATTATATAATATATATCTTTGATCTTTTCATAAAGTCAGTATATAGGCTGGAAACCTGTGACCCGATCTTTAGATCATTCTCAGGTATAACAACGCCACGTACTGAGTATTATTATTGTTGTTGTTGTTGTTGTTGTTGTTGTTGTCTTGTTATTTATAATTTATACAATTAACCTCTCTGTGGTTCGACCCCGGTCTTGCCGGGTTATTTATTACTTCGACACTCCTGCACTTGGGAAGAGACATCAAGCTTTTGGTCGTGTCAACTTGCAAGTATATTAAGGTAAGATCTTTCTTTTTTCTTATTTTTTCATGATTTTTTCACTATATTTGTTTTTTATTTAATTTTAATTGATTTTGTTCTTAATAATTGTATAAATGTTGTTGTGAGATTTTTTTTTTTCATATGAGATCAATTTTTAGTTCATTTATTTATAGGATTTTTAAATTTTTAGCAATTGCAACTTCATTTTTTTCATATGAATTTTTTTAGTTGAATTAATTTTTTTGTTTTATTTTTTTGTTGCAAATTTGTTTGAGTTGATTTCTTATTCTTTTTTCCAAGCATTTTGAGTATATATTATACAATGTTGATTTATGTTAATTTAATTATTTTATAATTTTATAAAATGAATTTTTTTTAAAAATGTTTTTAAATAATTACCGGCAGATTTACCGACGGAAATTTCCATCAGTAAATCCGTTGGTAAATCCGTCGGTAATAAAAAAAAATTTACCGACGGGTCATTCCGCCAGTAAATCCGTCGGTAATATTATTACCGATGGAATTACCGACGGAAAAAAAATTACCGATGAAAGATTCACCGACGGAAATTCTCCGTCGATGATTTCATCGGTAAATTAATTATCGATGGAATATGTGTCTTATGCCGACGGAAAAATTCCGTCGGTAAAACTGTTAAATCTTGTAGTGATTTTGATTCCTATTCTGATTTTAGCAATTAGTTTCTAGTGATCAAGAGGGTGGTACAACTCCTTTCTTTCCTTCCATAGCTAGGACCATGAGGCACCAATTGTTTACTTTGTGTTGAGGCAATAAAAACGTGGTCTGCAGCTCCAAAAATCAGGCGTGACGATTATGGAAAACAATAGGAATTTGTAGAGAAAAAAGGAAAGAACTCAGCCCCGAAGGTTTGTGCACGAAAGAAATCAGACGAGGGGAGGGGTTGTTCTCAAAAGACAATGGACAGTGTTATGTTAATTATATCTTCATGAAGGGGCTGTGCAATTTGTGTCAAAAGAAAAGGTAGTACGACATCATAAAAATCAGCTTCCATATTTTCCTTTTCTAATCGAATCTCTGTTCTTCAATTTCTTCATCCGGCAAAATTTCTTTCTAATTTTATCTTCAATTAACTTCCTTATTTTAGCACCTTTTCCATTTTCCCTGGTCAAAAAAAAAAATCTTCAAATTGGCCTGCAATTGGTCTTCAAACTTTCAGCATCTTGCAATTGTGTCCTTGCAAACTTGGACAAAAATCCTTCCCGCTACAGGAATCCCTGCTTTCACACTAGATATTCAAATAGGAATATCTTGAGCTTTTTATATCAAAATCAAGCGATTCAAAAGCCTAAATTTATCTACACGTCCAGGAATACAACTTTGATGAATGATTCAAAGTGAGATAAATTCGTTTTAAATAACAGAATTGCAACCAAACTCTGCTGGAAACCTTCTTATGGTATGATTCTATGTTTTCACGCTAGATTTCAAACAGGAATATCTTGAGCTTTTGATATCACAATCAAGCAATTCAAAAGCCCAAATTTATCTACGTGTCCCAGACTACAACTTTAATGAAGGATTCAAAGTGAGATAAAATTGTTTTAGATAACAAAATCTGACAGGGATCTGGTTGGTCAAAAAGGTTTTCTTGATCTGACATTGCCGAGCATACAGATCTGATTGAGAGTCTACCCTAAGAACAGTTACCCCTTGGATCCAATAAAGCTGTAGGTCAATTTTTCAACATGTCATGAGTGACAAAATATAGCTAGGATGGTTAGATATCATACGAAACCAAGTAAGAAACAGAGCCTAAGTTGGAAAAAAAATTACGACAATAGTAGAAACAATTTTTTTTAAAAAAATGCAAATTCTGATGGATTTATACAAAGACTCCTTATCAACCTAAGAAACCTAACACTTTTGGCAACAAAGGGGGAGGATAAAAATAGTACAAAACAACTCAAACAGGGTTCAAAAAAAATATTTCTCTCCTCCATTTTTGTTAGTTTTCTAGCAAACATGAGCTACACTCATGCACTTAGTCCAAAAGAGGTACACACCATCTTCAACATGTGGGGTCCAAAAATGAGCAACAACAAAAGTGATACGATATGGGCAATGAAAAAACAATCAGATTCGGATTTTGATGTAAAATTTGCAATTATTGGATCGGGCTGAAATTTTTCGTTGAGTCTCCTCACATGTTTTCCTACCTTAGGTTAAAATTTCAAGTCAATCAGAGTTTGGAAAGGCATCACGATACTGGTTAACATAGGTTTCATGAATTTTGTTATTTACTTTCTTTTGACTTGTGGACTTCCTATTTGGCTACGATTCTTTTTCTACAAGGTTGTGGCAATTGGTTTTGGAAATTTCCTAGTCGTGCAAGAATATTTAATGGGCAACAATATAGTTTCTATATGACTATATGGAATCCTTATGGTGTATGGAAACAATTATTCTATCCTCATTATAATAGGAATCTATCATTAAATAAATTTTCAAGTCAGCTAAGAATACTTTGCAAACAAGGAAACTAAAGAGGAGACAACTTCAGATTTGATTCTCCTAGCTTGTATGAGACTTTTAAAGGGCAGCAAATCTGATTCTATTACATTTAGGATATTAAATTCGGATTTATTATTGTTATTATTATTTTCTTCTTGGTTTAGGGTTTATTTATATTATTTAGGTTCAATTGTAAGTGGACATCATATAAGTCCATATAAGGGGTCAATTAAACTTTGTTTTAGTCTAGAGTCAGTATAAATAAAGACATAACCAGATATGTAAATTAGATAATTCAAATTAATAAAACTTCTTGTTTGCCACACTTTGTATGTGTGTGTTGGTGAGATACTCTCCCTTTCTTGGTTCTCTAAAGAACTGAAAAATGACTTATCGAAAAACAACCGACTTCATGGCGTCATCCTGATTAGCACTTAAAAGTGCATTTTTATCAAGGTTTTATATCATCATTTTGCACTTGAAGTATCAATAACTCCTTAACTAAAGCATGTTTTATAATTACATATCTAATAATATAAGATACCTTTAATTTATGGTAAATATTCATCTTAAATGCAAGCCTATCACATAAATGAAAGGATTGATTGATGAGTTTAAGTACTGGAATTGAAAGGACAAAGAGAGGGTCAAACTTAGAAAAGAGATGCTGGTTCAGTCCAAACTGAAACATTGTCTGGTTATTGGGTCATATATGGAGCTGTAGATCTCAGATTTAGGTCTGCTTTATATGGATGGAAAGGTAAGACATAGGCCTACAACTTTCATGTGGAGTCCAAGATTTAAAAAGGTCATTTTCAAGTCCAAATTGTAGCAACAATGGAGAAGCCCTATTATATCCTACAGCCCAGACACTATTCAGTGTTTAGCCCATAATTCGAGTTCTAGAAGTCCAAATGACCTCAATTGTTTTTTTCTAGAAAGATAAGACAATTTGCTAAAACTTTGATGAGTACAATTGATTCCAATTCTGATGTTAGCAATGACGTTTTGTTCAGACAAGAAGATAAGGATTTTTACCAAGTCAAGAGTTGGCCACCCACTCAATAATTAGTCATCAAATCAATAGTTCTAAAATTCAGCCTATAAAAGAAGGCATTTGCTATGCATTTAGGAGCTTGGTTGTTCAGATTAAGAACTTGCTCTTGCTCTCTCCCTTTATATTTTTTTTGTAATTCTTAAGTTTTGCTTTCATTAATATCTTGTTTATGCTTTTCATTTCCTTTCCTTTACTTAGTTAGCTTGTATCTTATTTATGTTCTTATTTTTTTTAATTTATGTTTCTCTTCTTCATTATGTTTAGCTAAGTTTATTATATCAAGGTGAAAAGGTTACACTAATGGTGTAAGAATAAGTATAGTGTAAATTCAACATGGACCTTAATGTTTAATATTAACATGTTTTATTTTAATCTTACTAATTCTTAATACCTTGCTTGTTAAATGATTAATCTAGATTTGTATTGTATAACACTTGGTACAATAAATGCTTGACACTCTCATTGTCTAACTGTATGGTATAACCTATAATTGTGCTATGAAATAAACTTGATTTGTTGTTAACATAAGTTAGCATCATGAATTTCTGACAATATTTAAAAGTTTGGTGTTACTTAAATAAAATAATTAATATGATCATGTTAACAATTTATAATAAGCTATTAATGACAAATCATCTGATTGGAAACTCCTTTATGTGTGGTTTCCAATTGAATAACAAGAGTTTATACTATACTTGTGTTGAAATACCATTGGTGGATCCTCTAACCTTGACATTTTTTTTTATCATTATTTAATACTTACATTAATCTTTCATCTCAAAGTTCTCATCAACTTCTTTTTCTTCTTCTTCTTCTTTATTATTATTACTATTACTATTGTTGTTGTTGTTGTTGTTGTTGTTGTTGTCTATAATTTATATAATTAACCTCCTTGTGGTTCGACCCTGGTCTTGTTGGGTTATTTATTACTTCGACACTCCTGCACTTGGGATAAGACATCAATCTTTTGGTCGTGTCGCATCCTTATACTTCTCGTTCGTGAATCAATATTCATTGAGTGGGGGTTTTTGTTTCTAATAGTATCGTGCCTAGATATATGTTATCTTTGTGTCACACTCTTATCAAACCTGATTTGCTTGGCTTTTCGAGAATTGATATCTTTGCATGTGGGTTGCTTGATCGCATGTTCATGAGATTCACATTATTTTGATATCAGAGCTTGGCTCCATTAATCAAGTTATATCTTTTTATTTCTTTTATTTTTATTTTTACCTTCCGTGTCAATTTTTCTTTGCGTTGTTTTTGTTTCGGGTCTGATCTTGTTTCAAATCAGTTTTGGTTAGATTGTCTTCTTCCTATGTTATTCTTGATTAGTTGCAAACCTCATGAACATGCGGTCAAGCAACCAACACGCAAAGACACCAAATTGAACTAGAAAAAAAATTAAAAGAGAGAGAATCACAATGTAAAACATCTATAGAGATTTTTAGAATTTTTATTTGGGTGGAAAAAATTATTTTGTTATTTTTTCAATTCTTGATTTTTAAAAAAGAAAAAAGAAAGTTGTCAGAGAATGATGAAATAGAAAGAAAGTTGTCAATTGACCATATTATGAAAACAAAAAATGATGATCTTTGTTTTGATGAGTTCTCTTCTCAAGAAGCACTCAATGAAGATGGTATCTCCCTCTAAAATACTACAAAAAATAGATTAAGATCTATTTGTTGTTTTATTTCATTTTTTAGAAGTGATTTTGAGATATCTTGTTTTGAGGTTTGTATTGTTTTTATAGAAATATTATTGGTTTTCTTATTTATTTTTATTTGTTTCTATTTAGTTTAAGAAAATATTTTCTTTAAGTTATTTTTATTTTTTCTATTTAGTTTAAGAAATTAGATATTATAATCAGTAATTTTATTTTTCCTATTTAGTCTAAAAATTCCTATAATAACTCTATAATTATTTGCTAGGATTTCTCTTTTTTTTAAAAATAGATCTAGCATAGGATCTTTACCTTGTCAGAATAGTTGAAGAGAAATGTTAAATAAAAAACTTTCAAAAACTGTCTTGGAGAAATTACTCTTCAATTGAAATGTTGATTGCTCTAGAAACTCTTGAGGATTGCAGGAGTGATCTTTGCGACATTAATGCCACTTGAATTTTAATTTGGCAGGGGTAATTATATTCTACAAAGACTCATTTGACAAATGAGAGATGTAATGAAATTTATTAGTAAATCCAAAAAAAAAAACAATTATGGGTAATTATTATTATATTGATCGTAGCTATAATTATTTTTATAATTTTTTAAGCACAATAAAATTATTAATTTATCTCGAACCAAAAATTTCTTAAAACTAGCATTTAAGGGCCTTTTGTCATTTTTAATTTTTAAGTATAGTAAAATGATTCAATTACTCTTATTTTTTTTATAAAAAAAAACTTAAGTTTAGGGGTTTTTTAGTCTTTTTAATTTGGTCGAGAGCAATTTGATCTTTTAATAAACATGAAATAATATTAAAATAGAGAAATTGGTGGCACGTGCAGCACACGTGACACCATGTGGGAGGCGTCTGCAGCCTTCTCACAATGCATGTGGCACCTTCTAATAGCCAAAAATATCATTTTATTATGTTGTTGGAATTGTCATGACTTCTTCATGTAGGATGACACGAGATTGTGATGATGGGATGAATTGTGGTTGGCTGGGGCTTTCTTTTTTTTTTCTTTTTCTTTTCTCTCACCTTCAGTTGAAAACCATGCTAGCAATTTAAAATTTCAAAATTGTTGTTTTAGTTATTGATATTTTAACTTTGATCTTTATTCTTTTAATTTCTTACTGAAAAGCTAAAAATCATTAGTGTTTTCTCTGGTTTTCTTGTTTATTTTTTGGTCGAGAAATATTGGATTCATTGAGTTCAATATCAATGGAACAATTTAAAAGCTGGTTTGATATTATTGTAGTAATATTTTTTAAAGTTTTTTTCTTTTAAAAATACACTAACATAATTTTTTTATTTTTATTTTTAACATTAACATATTAAAATGATCTAATAATATATATAAAAAAAATTATTTTAAAAAACACACTTTTAAAACACAAAAATAAACAAGCTAAAAGTAATCTTTCCTGACTATCTTTTTCTTGGTTAATGAGTTTTGAAATAGTTTAATAAGCTTCACAATCTTCCCGAGGCTACTAATTAGTACTTAAAAGCGTATTTTTATCAAGGTGTTTGATGCAAACCTCGTGATCACGTGGTCATGCAACCCACATACAAAGACACCAATTCTTGGAAAGCCAATAAATCAGGTTTGATAGGAGTGTGGTACAAAGATAACTTGTACCTAGACACCAGCACTATTGGAAATGGAGACCCCCACCCAACGAATATTGATTCACGAACGAGAAGTATAAGGATGACGCCACGAAGACAATTGTTCTTTGACAAGTTGTTTTCAGTTCTTTAGAGAACTATTAAAGGGAGATTATCTCACCAACACACATACACAAAGTGCGGCAAACAAGAAGTTTTATTAATCTGAATTGTCTTCTTTGCATGTCTAGTTATGCCCTTATTTATAGTGACTCCGAACTAAAATAAACCCTAATGGACCCTTTATGTGGACTTATATGATGCCCACTTACAATTAAACCCAAATAATATAAATAAACCCTAAACTAAGAAGAAAATAACAATAAAATAAATAAATTCAAATTTAAAATCCTAAATATGATAGGATCATATTTGTTACCCTTTAGAAGTCCTATATAAGATAGGAGAATCAAATCTGAAGGTGGAATTAGTTCTAAAATCTTCTTTCCTTTTTGTAGCTAAGATGAATAAGGAATCCTTGTAAGAAAAGGATTCTGAAACATTTATCAATCCTTGCCACACTTGAAAACTATGTTGCAACCCATTAAAGATCTTTATAGAATTAGGAGATTCCCAAAATAAGCTGCCACATCCTTTTAGGAAAAGAATCCTAGTCAAATAGGAAGTCCACAAGTCAAAAGGAAGTAAATAACAAAACTCGTACAACCTCTGTTGACCCGTGTTTGGATGCCTTGCCGAACTCCGATTGACATAATATTTTAACCCAAGGTAGGAAAACATGTCAGGAGACTCCAAGTAAACTTTTTGCCCGATCCAATGATAGGATTGAGAATTATGACTCTTGGCATAAAACTGGATAGTTGCACATTTTACGTCAAAATCCGAATTTGACCTTGCTTGGATCGTATCATTCCCTCTCTCTTCAAGATGATTTGTCCTCGAATCACCAACAAGTTGAATGGACACACCACAAGAATTCACAGTTTTACCGACGGAATTATTCCGTCGGTGTGTGACTATAAAACCGTCGGTAAAATATTTACTGACTAACGTACCGACGGAATACGTCTGTCGGCATACCTTTCATCGGTGATTCCCCATTCCGTCGCTATATCGGTCGGCAAAACAAAAAAACCATTTAACGACGACTTTACAGACGGAATTTGCGCACCAAAAAAAAAAAAACAATTCCCGCTTCAATAACACCGACGGATTTTTATTCCGTCGGTGATATCACAATTCACCGATGGTTAATTTCCGTCGGTAAATTAGTCGGTGAATTGTTGAAATACCGACAGAATATACCATCTGTAAATTCATCGGTAAATTATAATACCGACGGAATAAATCCGTCGGTAAATCTGTTGGTGAGTCATGAAAACACCGACCGAATTAATCCGTCTGGAAATTTGTCAATGCAGCTACTGTCTAATGCCGACGGATATATTCCGTCAGTAAATCCCTTTGTAATTTTTTTATTTTTATTTTTTTATATAATTATTTAGAATACATAATATAACATGATATAAATTAATGGTAATAAAAACCAATTATGCAAATAAAAATTATATTAAGCATCAAAAACAAAAAATGATAAAACATAATATTCATTACAAAATGAAATTGTTCAGAAAAACATTGAATGAAATTTTAAATGTAAATAATATTTATCAAAAATTAATATAAAGGAGGTTGAGGAAGATCAGGAGGAGGAGGAGGCTGACTATTATGCGGCCAACTTGGATTGGGTGCACATGTTCTACCTTGTGACATGTTTATGACCATTTGACGAAGCTCTTCATAGGCCGCTCTTTGTTATGCAGATTTTGCTGTGTATTGTTCCTTGAGTTGTGTGTATGCCTCTGATATCTGGTCGCACCTTTGCTGCAAGGCCACAAACTCCTTAGATTGGGAGCTCGATACTGATTGGGAGCTCCCGACGGTTGAAGCAGTACGGGTCGTCCGCAAGGTGTCGGCCCTAGTGTTGGAGAGGCTGTAAACCCGATTCTTATCGGGTCCACCTGACAATCCAGCCTCCATCCACAAATCTGGATCGAATTCCGGATAGGTCGAAGGGTCGTCCCCGTATGTCTCCCTCAACCAATTATTATAGGTCTCCTGAAAATAAAAAAAGTAATCATCATATTCAATTCAATAAACATAATAATAACTTACAAAATAAAATGGATGAATAAACATACCACAAAATGTTGAGCGCGGCTCTCAACGAACTGTTGCACCCCTTTTTGGCGGTCTTGACTTCGCACGTACGTCTCCACAAACAACTCCATAGGGCTCGGATCACGTCCAAGAGATGCAGCCTATAATGAAAAAAATTTATTAACAAAAAAATAATTGAACAATATATTTCATTTAAATTAATCTTACCATCCGTTTCGCATGAGCAGTAAACGAAATGGAGCCCCCGGTGTGCGTTGTCACCGAGCCATGAATTGGCCGATTCCGGTTGCCAGCACCGGACTGTGAGTATCGTGTGAACCGCTCAGACGTCACGTGCTCAAGATATTGCGGCCATATATCATCCGGGATGTATATCGGTTCGAAATCCCTCCAAACCTCAACATTGTTCCAGCCTTGGAACCCCTTATCCCTCGCAGTTTTTTTTGCCTTTTTTTGGGCTTCGTACCAAAACTCACGCAACCTACTTAACGCAATCAAAAATTACATTTCGAAACATAAATTTCTTTGTAAAAAAAAGTTGTATTGTTTTCGATGTTACCTAGTTGCCGCGTGATTTTCCCATACCCTCCTCACAACATTGTTATGTTCCTCGTCCCAGTAGAATCGATGCTGTGTATAAAAAATAATTTTTAAAAATGTTAATAATTTATTTACAATTATATTAAGAATTTATTAGAAATAAGCTAAAAATTATATATTAACACGAACCTCAAATCTGTGAAACCATGAATTGATTTGAGGCATCCATTCAGGGTGCCTGGATATCTGACTCTATTGAAACAATGGAATCTCCATCGACGCTTTAAATGCCGATGATATTACTCGGGCGGCCTTAATATTTGTGAACCTGAAAAGAATTGAAATTAATTAAATATTGACTTCATAAATTTGTTTTAAACTTGTTTGTGAACCTCAATTTTTATTTTTTTTTAAATAAAAACTTAACAAACTTACATTGAAAGGTCGTCCTTCCATTGTGCCTCGTACTTGCGGTTGCATTGATTCCGCTGCGAAGGCATGCCACTTCTGCGACGTGAAGCATCGCTGGAATAGGCAGCATCAACTGACAGAGCAAGTGGTGTAGGTGCCTCTTCTTGAGAGGCACCTAAGGAAATGTCTTCATCGCTGCTAGACGAAGTAGATGCGACCGTACGTGAAGCTCTGGTTTTCATTCTGTACATCTAACCAATTTTATATAAATAATTATATAATTCAATTGAAATGTTAAGAAAAATTTGGCAGCACCTCCCCTATACTTGGATACTACCCAAATCCACAAACCTGCAAATATTAACAATATCCACAACCAATTGACCCAATCTATACTAATTATTCCAACATATTGAATTACTAATCCTAAAGTAAATTCTACATTAACAATTACAATTCAACAAATTATTCAATAATTATGTCAATACAACAATAAATTATTCTAAGGTAAATTCAACATTTACAATATTAATTCAACAAATTAATCAACAATTATATATGGCAATACAACAATAAATTATATTCAATAAATTAAAAAAAAATAGAATAACAATTAAAATCAATGGAAATAATTAAATAAAAATCATGCAATAATAGAGTAAAATTACTAATTATTCTAACATAGCCAATTATTAATTCTAAGTTAGATTCAACATTAACAACAAACATCCAACAAATTAACTAATACCAATTATAACAACACAACAATAAAAAATATTCAAAAAATTCAAAAAAAAAACCTACATCAAGAAAAGAAACGAAATATACATACCTTAATAATATGTCCAATTCAAAACTTTATCTACATTACAAAAAAATACAACAAAACAACAAAATAACAAAAATAAAAACAACTACAACTAAAATAAAAGAAAATAAAATAAAACAACCACATACCTTTATTTTCGAATCTTGCAAGAGATTCAAGGTGCAAGCGGAGGAGAAGAAAAAATGAGGGGAAGCGGCGAGCGCTAGAACTTATAGGTCATTTGGCAGATTTACCGACGGATTTACCGATGGAAATTACAAAATATTATTAATTTTTTAAATCCGTCGGTAAAAGGCAAACAATCCGTCGGTAATTTTTGAATTTCGCTCTGAATTTTTTAATTGCGCTCCAAATTTTTTGCGGTCCGTCGGTGATTCCGTCGGTAATCTGACACGGTCAGAGGTACATTTAATTCACACCCTTTGGAATTTGCGCATTCCATCGGTATTTTTGTCGGTAAAATTTGCCACCAACAACTTACTGACGGATAAATTCCGTCGGTATAAATGTCGATATGGACGTCGGTGATTGTGGCATTTCGGTGTAATTATTTTCGAACTCTCTGTGAGATGCCGACGGACTGAGGTCCGTCGGTACAGACGTCGGTGATTGTGGCATTTCGGTGTAATTATTTTCGAACTCTCTGTGAGATGCCGACGGATGTAGGTTCGTCGGTAGGTTCGTCGGTGATTGTGGCATTTGGGTGCAATTATTTTTGAACTCTCTGTGAGATGCCGACGGACGTCGGTCCGTCGGTATGTTCGTCGGTAATTGTGGCATTTCGGTGTAATTATTTTCGAACTCTCTGTGAGATGCCGATGGACAGAGGTCCGTCGGTATGGACGTCGGTGATTGTTCAATGTACAAAGGTTTTGTGTTTGTATTTTCTATTTACCTTCCTGCAAAAAATTCAATAATAAACTGTCCATCGCACAAAATAATAGCAACAGTGCTTAAACAATAAATATATATTTCATGTTACAAAATATATCATCCATAATGTAAATTACATGAAGAAAAGGGTTTTACACAGGGCTTCGTTTTGATAGTTAGTCAGAATTATCTTCTTCTTCGTCATCAATTGAATAGTCATTACCTTCATCGCAATCTTCAATATGGATGTCATCTTCTTCATCGACATTTGCTTGTCCGCTAGAGCTCAAAACAACGTTCAACTCCTCTACATTAACATCAATAAGACTATCATCGAAAACACAAAAATTTGAATTTTCTTCCAATTCAATCGAAGGAGCAACTCGATATGGTTCAACCAACTCACTAACTTGAAAGACTTCATCCCACACACTTGTTTCTTCGTTCTCATCCTGAACAACCTCGACACGACCCCGTGGTTTCGTTTTCAAAACGGACAACCAATCAACTCTTGATCGATCCTTTCTAAATGAAAGGATGTATGTGTAAGAAACTTGTTGACATTGCTTTGCGAAAACAAAGACATCGTTTATGTTGCGGAGTCTAGCTTTTGAGTTGATTTCGACCAGACCATGGTGTGTATCAACTCTGATTCCTCTGTCCGTCATGTCATACCAATAGCATTTGAATAAAAATACTGTATTCTGCTTGCTATGATATTGTAGTTCGACGACCTCTTCTAATCTACCATAGTAGTCAACTTCTAACTCACTACTTGTGGATCCTTTAAAACAAACACCGCAGTTATATGTCTTTCTCCCTTGCCCGTATTCTTCAGTATGGAAAATGTATCCATTGACAAAATACTCGTTGTAGCACTTAACTTTTCTTTCAGGCCCAAGGCTTAGTGAAGACAATGACTTAGACGCACTTCTTCCCATTTGATAAACCTTGTATACATGTAATGTACATCAATAAATGGTAAATGAATGAGAATCTCGTAATGGCATGCATACGTACAGTAATTTTGCAAGTTAGAATGAGTTTGTGATAGTGCTTACATATGTTCTGAACCATGTGGCAAATTGTTCATCTTGTAATTGAAAGATCTGAGAGTCGGTCAGCTGCGAGTTATTGGAGAGCAAATATTGTCGATGTTGCCTGCAAGTGATAATGAGTGTATGATTTCACAATATATAATTACCAATATTTTACTAACAAAACACATATATAAACAAAGTTACTGAATAAATGGTCTCAGCTCATCACAGTTAAATAGAACATAGTTGTGTGCTTGTTTGAATTCTATTTCCGACAAAAATCTTCCTCGTACGACATTTTTAGGTGTGGGTTGTCCAGTTTTGGAGAATATTGACAAGTTCCCACTGGAAGGCACTTCACCACCATCGTCATGCCGTGGAACACGATTGATTCTTGTTCTCATATGAGGTTCGAAATAGTACGAGATAAATGTTGATATCTCTTCAACAATATAGGCCTCAGATATGGAAGCCTCAACATGCGCCTTGTTCTTAACATTTTTCTTGAGATTAAACAAGTACCTGCATTGAATTACAATTCAAGTATTTCCAATTAAGAAAAACATAGAAAAAACTCTTAGATATGAATTCTATTGCAACTGTAATATCTCACCGTTCGAATGGGTACATCCATCTATACTGGACCGGTCCTCCAGCTTTTACCTCAAACGGTAGATGTATAGGGAGATGCTCCATTGAGTCAAAAAATGAAGGAGGGAATATCATCTCAAGTTTGCATAGTGTCTCGATGATATTCGTTTGAAGCCTCTCAATGTGCTCAACATTCAACTTGCTGGAGCATATATCTCTGAAGAAATGACTGATCTCCATTAGTGCATCCCATATTCCCTTTGGCAACAAATCATGAAAAGCTAATGGGATAAGTGTTTCCATAAACACATGGCAGTCATGACTCTTCATTCCATACAATCTGTAGTCCTCTATGTTAACAAGCCTTGATATGTTCGATGCATGTCCATCCAAAAAACACAGACTCTTAAGCCATTTGTAGACTAGTAGCTGTGCGTTTTTCTCTAACACGAAGCTTGCCCTTGGTTTTGCGACCCGTGACTCCTCATAAACCAACTCCATATTTTTACGGTTACAGTATAAAGCTATATCCAATCTAGCCTTCATTTTGTCCTTTTTCTTCCCCTTCACATCCATGACGGTGTTGAAAATATTCTCAAACACGTTATTTTCGATGTGCATGACGTCAAGGTTATGGCGGAGAAGATTGGTCTTCCAATAAGGAAGGTCCCAAAAGATACTTCGCTTTACCCAATTATGGGTCAAACCAAAACCAGAAAAATTTTGCTTACCTGATTGAAGGCCAAACACAATGTCACCGTACTCTGATACAACATGATGCAATTCTTCACCAGAAAGACGCGTGGATGCAACATCTTTTTCAACTCTGCCAACAAAGAAATCTTTTTTGTTCTTTCTGAACCTGTGATTAAGTGGCAAGAAGCGACGGTCACAGTCAAAAAAAGAAGCTTTACCTCCGTTTGCTAGCGTGAATGCCTTGTTGTTTTCCATGCAGTATGGACATGTGAGCTTCCCATGTATGCTCCAACCAGAAAGCATTCCATAAGCTGGAAAATCATTGATAGTCCACATCAAAGCCGCCCTCATAAGAAAATTTTGTTTCCTCAATATATCATAAGTCAGAGCTCCGGAGGACCACAACTGCGCTAGCTCATCAATTAACGGTCGAAGACAAACATCTATATTCCGCCCCGGGCTGCTTGGAACGGGTATGGCAGTAGATAAAAACATGAACTCCAACCTCATACACATTCCCGGTGGCAAGTTATAAACTGTGAGTATGACCAGCCAACAAGAATAGGGAGCAATAAATGACCCAAATGGGTTGAATTTGTCTGCACACAACCCAAGACGCACATTCCTTGATTCAGCTGAAAAGTCAGGATGCACACTGTTAAAGCGTTTCCACGCTTCGTCGTCAGAAGGATGCACCATCACACCATCAACCGCATCATGTGTTTGGTGCCATGTCATGTGCTCAGCAGTCCTTCGTGACATGAATAACCTCTGCAGTCTAGGTGTGATCGGGAAATATCTAAGTTTTTTATACGCCACTAGAGTCTTTCCCCTGCAAGTTCTGGGTTTGTACCACGAATGCCCGCATGTCATGCACTCGGTCATCTCAGCATTTTCAAGGTAGTATAACATGCAGAAGTTAGGGCACATGTCAATTTTTTGGTATCCTAAACCGAGGGGTTTCATCATGGACTTCGCAGCATAGAAGTTCTCTTTGAGCCTGTTCCCTTCAGGTAAAATGCTTCTTGCCCAATCAATAATTTTGTCATACCCGGCCTCACTCAGCCCGTGATCTGACTTGATGGTGAACACCTGTGCCACGGCCGATAATTTACTGTGGTTTGTGCAGCCATCCCATAATGGTTCGTCAGAATCTTTCAACAAATCAAAAAACCTAGCTGCCTCTGCATTAGGTTCTTCTTCTACGATTGGACATTGACTGACATTACCTTGATTCATTCTCATTGCATCCATAACCATGTTTCTGTAAGGATTAGTGTTGTCATTTGTCGCTTCATGCACGTTGCTACCACTTGAAGTTGACCCAACCACCGTTTCTCTCATTCTCCTATTACTAACAAATACCTCTCCATGTGCATACCAACACTGGTAATCCTCCACAAACCCTTTGTGTAGAAGATGCATTATTACAACATCTGGATGCAGATACTTTTTATTTTGACACTTCCTGCATGGACACCTAATACCGCCTCCAGTAAAATTTCTGGGAATAGATGTTGCGAAATTAATAAAACCCTGAACCCCGTTACAATAATCCATCCTCCGCAATCCTTGGGGTGAATCTAGATACATCCATGAACGATCATCCATGACTTCTATCGAACCTCTATAAAATTATGATGACATCATGTATATATTAATTAACTAAGTTAGGTAAATAAATTTGTAAATATATTACTTTACCTCGAAATTATCCAACAAACCAATCACAACTTCTCATAAATATTAAATATTCATTATCATTTATCAATGTCCATACAAATTAATATATATATATATAAATTAACAGAAATTACCACTCTACAATACCATCGATAAAACTTAAAAAGGATCTATTAAGCAAGCTATTAATTATTTCAAAACATAACTTGTAATTCCACAAAGTTTTAACAATTTACAAACAAATACAATCTTACAAAATCTAAAACAAACCATAACAGGTATAAAATTATACATTAATAAACTGCAAGTTTGTTTGAGAAATAACAATAAAACATGTACATCTACTAATAAAAATACTTATACTAAAAAAACAATAAAATTGACATTTAAATGTTAAAATTTAAAAAGATAGAATTGCTTACAAATATTGATAAAATCCGTCGGTAAATCAAAACACGGATGCTGTGACCACAAAACTTCAAGAAATACAACTGCTGAGATGAGAAAGATTTTTGTTTGGGGGCGAGGGGGGGCTGGTTATTTGCAAATGGGGAGACTTGGGATTAGGAAGAAGAAGGAGAAATGGGGGAGGAGAATGTCGGTAATATATTCACTTTTTCCGACGGACTCACCGACGAAATAACACCGTCGGTGAATCCGTCGCTAAATGTCATGGGGAATCGACACGTCACCGCACGGACCGCTTTTTTCAAATCCCTTGGTGATTCCGTCGGTATTTTTTGACTGTGCACCTGTCACGTCGTACGTATGGATTTGGCATTGAAATCCGTCGGTGATTCCGTCGGTATTTTTGATGGTGCGAGTCCCAGGATTTGAATCCGTCGGTGATTCTGTCGGAAAAATCACCCGCCAAACCCCCGCCTCAGGTACCCGCCCTTTTTTCATTAATTCTGAACTTTCCGTCCGTAATTCGGTCGGTAATTACCGACGGATTATAACCGTCGGTAATTACCGACCGAATTACGAACGGAAATATTCCGTCGGTAATTTCGACCGAAAAATACCGACAGAAATTTTCCGTCGGGGATTCCGTTGGTATTTAGCGAATTTCTGGTAGTGCAATTACTTAGCCTCATTTTGAAGCCTTTGGACTTCTTTTCTTGCCAACCATCGTCGCCAACAACTTTGGATAAAAGTAGCAGCCGTTCTATTTCGTATTTCATCATTGCAACATTTTTTCTCCTCTCCTTTTGAAGCTTGCTACGCATTGACTGTTGTCGTTAACACATAATGTTCTTGCTTTATCTCCCCGAGAATACGAGATAGACTCTTTAAAACACTAATCTCTTTATTTCTGTCCCTTTGATACCACCTCTCCTTTTGAATCCTCCTTTTCTTTTGCCATAACACCTCATCAAAATACATGAAATCCCTTCGGTTTCTAGGCTGCTGAAAACCTTCTCGATAGCCTATGGTCTCATCCTTAAAACCACCATCACTATTATCATCAACGTCCTCCTCAAAATCCTTATAATCATCCCACTTTGGCCTTTCAGCCCCACTGCTATGGTATGATTTCAATTCAGCCCCAACCTTTCTCACATCTTGGGTACATGTTCCAGCCACATTACCATGTTTTGTCACCTTCTCAAGTCTTTCACACATGTTCCCCATCGTGAAATTCATTATTTCCATCATCTTCATCATGGCTTGCATTTGGAATTTAAGTTCTACATCGGGAGGGCGTGGTGTGTTGTTTTGTTCTGACATTGTACCTGTAAAAATTGGTTAGTGGAAAAACAATCCTCACATCGCTTGTGTTTCGCTCAAACACTCTTAATATCCTCACACGCTCACACCTCTTGTCTCACCTTCTTGTGGTTCTTGTAGAATTAAAACCAACACCAAATAGAACCAATCCAAATATGTATATATGACTCAAGAGGCAATAAAAACTAGAAAAACAAGAAAAAACAAAACTGTGATGATAGTCTCGCGAGTAGCAAGCGAGTCTATCCGAAATATGAATGAAACTGAAGACTTGAATAAAAAAAAAACAAAATATTAAAAATGATGAAACAACACCCAGATATGTTGGATATGATGAAAATAAACTGAAAGAAATGAAAACAACAAAGAGAAACCAAATTTCAAAAGTTGACGCAAAACAAACTCGTTTACGACGAGATAAGTTCGAATCTGGAACCTAAAGTCAATGATGTCCAATTGAGCTAAAAATTCAGATATAGAGCTCTACCAAGCTACATAGATAGAATATGAAATTTGAGCAATTTACGATAAGGTTTGATAGACTGACGCAAAAATGTTATGAATCAGACCTAATTAGACCCGAATTTGAAACCCAAAGAAAACGATATCCAATTGACCCCAAAATCAATATGTGGTGCGATTAGGTTCCTAGTAATAACATAATCAAATTTGAACTCATTCTGAGTTGATTTGGTCAAATTTTCCTTTGTTTAGTTTTCTGGGGCAGAAACAAACGAATGCCTTTTTGAATGACTTTTTTCTTTTCTTTTCTTTTCTTTTTTTCTCTTTTTTTTTATGCCACTGATATATTTTGGTCAGGAACCAAACGAAATAATTTTTTTTCTTTTATATGATACCAAATCAAGAGAAGAAGAAATTGGACACTAAGAATTTTTTTCTTTTTTGCAGAAACAACAAGAAACGAAAATTTCAGAAGGATATAACCTGATTAATGGAGCCAAGCTCTGATACCAAATGATGCAAACCTCATGATCACATGGTCATGTAACCCACATGCAAAGACATCAATTCCCGGAAAGCCAATAAATCAGGTTTGATAGGAGTGTGACACAAAGATAACTTGTACCTAGGCACCAGTACTATTGAAAATGGAGACCCCCGCCCAACAAATATTGATTCATGAACGAGAAGTATAAGGATGACGCCACGAAGACAGTTATTATTCGATAAGTTGTTTTCAGTTCTTTAGAGAACCATGAAAGGGAGATTATCTCACTAACCCACACACACACAAAGTGCGACAAACAAGAAGTTTATTAATCTGAATTGTCTTCTTTGCATGTTTGGTTATGCCCTTATTTATAGTGACTCCGAACTAAAATAAACCATAATGGACCCCTTATGTGAACTTATATGATGCCCACTTACAATTAAACCCAAATAATATAAATAAACCCTAAACTAAGAAGAAAATAACAATAAAATGAATAAATCTGAATTTAAAATCCTAAATTTGATAGGATCATATTTGTTACCCTTTAGAAGTCCCATATAAGATAGGAGAATCAAATCTGAAGGTGGAATTAGTTCTGAAATCTTCTTTCTTTTTTGTAGCTAGGATGAATAAGGAATCCTATTGTTCAATGTTCAGTCCATATCTCAAGTTATAGAAGTCCAAATGACCTCAATTGTTTTTTCTTTAAAAGAGGAGACAATTTTCTAAAACTTTCATGAGTTAAGTTTGTTCAAATTCTGACGTTACCAATGACGTTTTGTTTAGAAAAGAAGATAAGGATTGTCACCAAGTCAAGATGTGGCCACCTAATCAACAATTAGTCATTAAATCAATAGTTTTAAATTTTGGCCTATAGAAGGAGGCATTTGCCATGCATTTAGGCATCTTGGTTGTTCAGATCAAGATCTTGCTCTTGCTCTCTTTATTTGTAATTTGTAATATTCAAGTTTTATTCCATGTTATATTTTCATTAATCTCTTGTTTATGCCTTTCATTTTCTTTACTATACTTTTATAATCATGTTCTCCTCTTATTTATTTATGTTTCTTTTCTTCATAATGTTTAGCTAAGTTTATTATATCAAGGTGAAAAGGTTTCACCAATGGTGTTAGAATAGGTATAATATAAACTTAACATGAGCTTCAATGTTTATATCCAAGAAAGTTTGTTATTAACATGTCTTATCTTTTATCTTACTAATTCTTAATACCTTGTTAAATGGTTAATCTAGATTTGTGTTGTATAACACTTGGTATAACAAATACTTGGCACTTTCCTAGCCAACCGTATGGTATAACCTATACCTGTGCTATAAAAGGAACTTAATTTCTTGTTAACATAAGTTAGCATCATGAATTCCTGACAATATATAAAAGTTTAGTGTTACTTAAATAAGATAATTAATATGATTATGTTAAAAATTTATAATGAACTATTAATGATAAATCATCTTATTGGAACCTTCTTTGCGTGTGGTTTCCAATTGATTAATAAAAAGAGTTTATATTATACTTATTTCTAATACTATTAGTGGATCCTCCAACCTTGACATTTGTTTTTATCATTGTTGAACCTTGCATTAATCTTACATCTCAAAGTCCTCTTTAACTTATTATTATTATTTATATAATTAACCTCTATATGGTCCGACCCCGGTCTTGCCGGGTTATTTATTACTTCGACACTCTTACACTTGGGAGAGACATCAATCTTTTGATCGTGTCAATTGCTCTCTGACCCAAAGCAGAGGACACGACATGAATAGAAAAATGTTAGAGGTCGGAAAAAATCCTACAAAGAGTTTAAGAAAATATGATTGCAACCCAATACTCATTAGCATCACACTTTTCTTGTTTAGTTTTAATTCAACTTTTTTGGAGAGTAATCAAAGTTGATAATGAGAGAATTCTATCAATTTATGGTTCCTAAAATTGTCTATTAAAGGGATTGAAGAAGAGCGTTTTTAGGTTGGTTTTTCTGCACTATTTAGATATATTTTTCTACAGAATTTGACATTCTTCTTCATATATTTTCCATCTTAAATCTTTTGGTTTTTTAAGCTTTATTCCTTTTTGTTTTCCTCGTAATCTAGAGCTTAGTTTCAATTCTTGTAGAAAGACATTGAGTATAGTTCATTTGTATCTGTTGGACCTTGTTTATGAGTGCACCTAAATAAAAAGGTGTTGTTGAAATCTTGTGAGGCTTATTGAAGTGATTTTTTTGCTTTTCACAAAGTGAGGAGCAATAAAGTTTTAAGGATAAATAAGTTACCTTTGGCAACATAAAAAACCAAGGAGGTTGGTTACATTTTAAAATCTTCAACAAGTAATTACTTTAAATTGGTTTTGTTTAAGTATATTTTTTATACAAATTTAGTAGACATGCCAACACTTTATTTCTATATCTTATGCAAGTTTATATATTTACTTAGTATGCATGCTATCATTTTTTTTATTGCAAGGTTATCATATTCTTGTTGGGTCCCAAAATCAATAGACGTAGCGAAAATGATAAATTTAAAGTAATATTTGTGAGTCCCTAAGAATTCGTTAGATAGACCTAGAGTTGTATCGTTTTCATGTGAGTTATGTAACCAAGTCTCAGGACTAGGGGTGGAGCTCGGGGGAGGTTAGTGGGGACCTAGGCCTCTGTGAAAGTTTTAAGATTTTATAACCAGACCCAACTCTTTTTTTTAAGGAAAACATTGTCGTTTTCAATCAAAGATACAAATACCTAGTTAATAATAATTTAGATTGCCGCATCTCTCTATGTGAGTGTGTAAGGGTGAGCTTTCTCTTTTATTTTAGTTTTCTAATGGACAGAATCGACTTATCGAAGAACAATTGTCTTCATGGCGATGTCATATATTTTTTATTCGTGAATTGTTATTCATTGAATATGGAGATATCAAATTTCAATAGTATTAGTGTTTAAATTCAAGGTTATTTATATGTCACATTTTCAAACCTGATTTCTTGTCTTTTCAAGAATTTTAGTGTTTGCAAATGAGTTATGTGTCCATGTTCTTAGAAGCTGGGGACGAGCTAGGGAAGTGTAGTTGGTGCCTAATCCCCTGCAAAAGTCTTAAAATTTTATAACTAGACCTAACTTTATTTTCTTTTTTTAAGGAAAATTTTGTCGCTTTCCATAAAGAGAAATAAATCCCTAGTTAAAAAGACAAAAGCCACACCAGCAACCTCAAATCCTTCCTTCCTCTATTGTTTTCCCTGGCCCTCACCCACCAAAATCCTTCAATTTAGGCGGCCAAAAATTCTAAGCCACAACAAAGAATTTCAATTCAAGTTTGGCTTCAACAAAAAATCCAGAAGATAGTGCCGGTAATATGCTTAGGATTCTTCTGGTACATGAATTCATTCCACGGGTTTACTGTTAAATTTTTTGTCGTTTTCATTTTGCATAGCTTATAAACTGCGTTTCTCAATTTTCTTTCTTAGCTGTGATCCGGACAATGCACCCTTTCTTTTCATATAATATGATTTATTAGTATATAATAATTCCCCTTTAAATCACTGAAGCCTTATTTTCTCTTATTTATCAACTTTTTCTCAACCCTTCTCACACAATCACATTAACTTTTTTTAGATTTATTGACTCAACTTTTCACTCAAAATATATTTGTTATTATTTTGGCATGTCTTGTCATTTTTAATTTCAGTATTAAATTATTTATACTAATATACTTTGTTTGATTTTTGTAACGTGTTTAACTTTAAACTGCAATGCAATATATTATTATTAATATGATATAAAATTTTCTACGTGTTATTGATATTGTTATATTTATTTAATAATAAAAATGTTTGAATTTTTTGTTATTTTGTTAGGAGTTGCTGATATATTTTTAAAATGATTGGTGGATGGAAGCACCGAGGATAGTCTGGTGGTTTGCCACTTTCATGATTCAGATTTTCAAGATTGGGTAGCTATAATTTTCAACGAACTCAAGCAATGGAAAAGAGATGCGTTTACCTATGTTAAATAGGCAATGGAAAAGAGATGCGTTTACCTATGTTAAATATTTTCACATCTAGCAAGGCCAGCCATTTTGTAATATAACGAAGAAACACGAGAGCAGCAATGGATTGCATCCCCATGCTTGTTTTCTGCTTCATTTCATTTCTGATTGTAAGAACAACCACACCTACTGACACCATAAACACAGCTCAGTTCATTAGAGATGGAGACACTATAGTTTCAGCTGGCGGGACCTATGAATTAGGATTTTTCAGCCCCGGGAAATCCAAAAACCGATACTTGGGGATATGGTATGGCAAAATATCTGTCCAGACAGCAGTTTGGGTTGCCAACAGAGAAACTCCACTTAACGATTCATCAGGAGTCGTAAGGCTTACCAACGAAGGACTTCTTCTTCTTCTCAATCGTAGTGGAAGCATCATTTGGTCTTCCAACACATCAACACCTGCTAGGAATCCAGTTGCGCAGCTTTTGGATACAGGAAACCTTGTTGTGAAAGAGGAGGGTGATAATAACATGGAGAACTCCTTGTGGCAGAGTTTTGATTATCCAGGCAACACACTAATACCGGGCATGAAGCTAGGACGGAATACCAAAACTGGCATGGACTGGCACTTGACATCATGGAAGTCACCAGATGATCCTTCCAGAGGTAATATTTCAGTAATCCTTATTCCTGATGGATATCCGGAGTATGCAGTGTTGGAAGATTCAAATGTGAAGTATAGAAGTGGGCCATGGAATGGTATGGGGTTCAGTGGTTTGCCTCGGTTAAAACCAAATCCAGTTTACACATTTGAACTTGTTTTTAATGATAAGGAGATATTTTTCAGAGAAAATCTTCTTAATAACTCAAGGAATTGGAGGGTCTTCCTAAGTCAGAATGGTGATATCCAGCACCTCCTCTGGATCGAGCAAACTCAAAGTTGGTTTCTTTATGAAACAGGAAATACAGATAATTGTGAGCGTTATGCACTCTGTGGCGCAAATGGTATCTGTAGCATTAACAACTCTCCAGTGTGTAATTGCTTGAACGGATTTGTACCAAAAGTTCCAAGAGACTGGGACAAGACTGATTGGTCAAGCGGTTGCGTTAGAAAGACAGCACTAAATTGTTCCAGAGATGGGTTTCGGAAGCTCAGAGGTTTGAAGATGCCGGAGACAAGAAAATCATGGTTCAGCAGGAGTATGAACCTGGAGGAGTGCAAGAACACATGCTTGAAGAACTGCAGCTGTACTGCGTATACAAACTTGGACATCAGGGATGGAGCAAGTGGCTGCTTGCTCTGGTTCAATGATTTTATTGATATGAGAACTTTCTTTCAAAATGAGCAAGACATTTTTATACGGATGGCTGCATCTGAACTAGGTATGAATTTATCCTCAGATTAGAGAAGTCGGTTTTTTTTCTTATTATTATTATTAAAATTCGAAATATATTCAGATAGAAAACTAGCAAGCTATTGGCAAAAGGATACTTTCTTTGCAAGGCTATCAGCAACAGTGTTTCCTTCTACACAGCTGATTAGTCATGGCTTGGTGATGGTAACATGATGGATTGGTTTTCTCCTACCCAAAATGATACTGTTTTATAACAAATGAGTAGAAAGCTGAAATTGAATGCTACAAAGAAAACTTTCCAGCCATATTGTCATTTCCTCTTTTTAACACCAGTTTTTCTGTACCATGTTATAGATAACGGTGGCTCTGCAAAGGCTAATACCAAATCCAAAGTGAAGAAAATGATCATAGTAAGCTCTGTGTTGCCTACTGGGATTCTGTTCGTTGGCTTATGCTTGGTCTTGTATGTTTGGAAAAAGAAGCAGCAGAAAAACCGTAAGTATTTGTTAAATTAATTAAGATTAAAAAAAAAAAAATACTTATGTAGGAGACTGGAATTCTTATTAATCTGTTTATTTTAAATTGCTTGAGTTAACCTAAATACAAATAGATTATATATAGGTTAAACTGAAAATATTATTCTAACCTTAATAAATAAAACATAAGTAAATGTATTATTTAACATCTCTCCTCAAACTCACGATGAAACAGCTACAAGCATCGAGAGTTTATCAAATAGAAAACGAAAACGAGAGATGAAATGCGACTTGGTAAAGAAATCTACAATATGCAAGGAAGAAGGAACAAAAGGCAAAGTAATGGTGTCATGCATGAGATGATGACGAGTACGATAACAATCGATCTCAATGTGTTTAGTTTGCTCATGAAAAACTGAGTTGTGAGCAATCTGAATAAAACTCTAGTTGTCACAATACATAGAAGTAGGATGAGAATGGAAAACTTCAATATCAACAAGTAACCAACGTAGCCAAACAATCTTCTTGGTAGTAGATGTCATAGCACGATATTCTGCTTCGTTTAAGGATTGAGAAACAATAGATTGTTTCTTACTCTTCCTAGAAATAAGAGAATCACCTAGAAAGATACAGAACTGGTAACAGACTTGTGATATGTGGGATCACTACCATGATCAGCTTTAGAGTATGCACGCAGCTCCAAGGAAGAGGTGGATGGAAATAAAAGACTCTGAAAGACTATATCTTGAAGATATCGCAAATTATGAAAAACAGTTGCCTAGTGAACAATAGTAGAAGAAACAAAATGACTAACAATATGAACAACATATGCAATATTTGGATGAGTAATGGTGAGATATACCAAGCTCCCAACAATAGTATGGTATAAAATAGGATATGTTAAAGGTAAACCATCAGAAGAAGAATACCTTACGTTAACCTTAACGAGAGTATCTACAGTCTTGTTATCAGTGAGTCTAGCTCGTTCAAGAATATCTGCAATATATTTTGACTGGGAAAGAAGATAACCTCTAGGTGAGGAAGCTACCTCAAAACCTAAGAAATATCGAAGATAACCCAAATCCTTCATTTCAAATTGTCTAGCCACTCTGTCTTCAAAATTGAAATACCATTAATATCATCACCAGTAATAATCATGTCATCAACATATAAAGATAGAATGATATGACTTGTATTAGTGTACTTAATAAAAGAGCAGAATCATGACTGCTAGAAACAAATTCAAGAGACAAGATCATAACAAAGAATTTCTCAAACCAAGCACGAGGTGCTTGTTTGAGACCATATAATGCTTTCTTAAGTTTACAAACATACCTAGAGTCATGTGAAACACGAGGAAGGGGCGCCATATAAACTTTTTCTTGAAGATCTCCATTTAAGAAGGTATTTTTAACATCAAGTTGAGAGATATGCCACTAACGAATTGAAGCTACTGCAATAAGAGTACGAATAGCAGTCATTTTTGCAATAGGGGCAAACGTCTTCTTATAATCCATACCATATTGTTGAGAGTATGTTTTTACAACCAACCTAGCTTTGTATCACTCAATAAACCAATCAAAATTAGTCTTGATCTTATACACCCAATGACAACTAACAACACTCTTACTAGGAGGTAGATGAACCAAATTTCAAGTATTTGTCTTATGCAAAGCAAAAAGTTTCTCATCCATAACCTCCTGCCAAAGAGATCAAGAATTGCCTCTTTATAGGAAGAGATCAAATAGACAATGAATAGAAGTTAAAAAAGGAAGTAAACGATGAAGAATAACAAGAATATACAAAATCAAGTAGTTTTTTGTGGACTTACAAATGCGTATGGATTGACGTAGAGGTGGATCTACAATCTCAAATAAAGCTTGAGGAGCTATAGATAAGAATGAAGCTTCAGGTGTGCTGGAGAGTAAAGTGTCAGTACCTGCAAAATTATGAGTATAAATTGGTTGAACATGAACATGGAGAGGAGTGTCTGAGGTACTAGGAACCTGAGATGATAAACTATTAGAATCTTTAAAAAAAGGATCTGTACGAATAAGATCAGGTCTAGTCAAGTTATGAGTAATGGATGGAATAGAAAAGAAAGGTATATGCTTAAGAAAGACAACATGACAAAACACATAAAGTTTCTGAGTTATTGGGTCAAAACAACGATACCCCTTTTTACTTTCACCATAACCTAGAAAGAAACAAATAGCAAATCAAGAGGACAATTTACCACGTTCTACATAAGGACAAAGAACAAAACAAGTACAACAAAAAACTCTAAATGAGGAATAATTAAGGACACACCCATATAACTTTTCAAAAAGACACAAACCTGAACTATGAGACAATGAAATGGTATTAATCAAACTTACAGCAGTAAGGACAACTTCTTCCCAAAACTCATTAGGAACAGAATCAGACAACAATAAAGAACGTGCAGTCTTGACAATATACCTATGTTTTCTTTTTAGCAACTCTATTTTACTCATGAGTATCTATACATGAAGTTTGTTGAATGGTTCCATCTTAGGCAAAAAAGTGACAAAATTTATTAGAGGTGTAATCTCCACCCAAATCACACTTAAAACATTTGATTACAGCAGAATGTTAAGTTTTAACAAGAGCTTGAAAGGTTGTGTATATCTCAAACAATTCAAAACAATGTTTCATTAAATAAACTCACTAATAACGATTATGATCATCAATAAATGAAACATAATATTGAAACCCTCCTTTATGGTAATATGAGAAGGTCCCCATACATTAGAATTAATCAAGTCAAATGTGAAAAAGAAACAAAAATACTTTGATTAAAAGGTAAAGCAAAAAATATTGCCAATTTACATCCACTACAATAAAAAAATATCAAAAGTTTGCAAATTTCTTAAAGCTCATGTGGATGCCAAAAATCTCAAACAAGAAGACGAAACATGACCTAGACGAGAATGCTATAAATAAAAACTAAAAGATGAAGAACTCAAATAAAAACAAGACAAATCAACAATAGTAGTAGTAGCAGCAACAACAATTGATACTTTTAACTCGTCTAAAATATACAGTTCATTCTCCCTACGACCTGTCCCAATCAGATTTTGAGACTGTAGATCCTATACATAACAAAAAAAAAATGACTAAATAATCATCAGAATCACATAAATGACCAACGAAAGCAAGATTTCATTTGAGTTTTCGAATAAGATAAACATTAGGGAAAGACAAGTGAGGTGTTATAACAGAACCAACACTTACTAAGGGCATAGGAGTGCCATCAACAGTCATAACAGGAATGGAAGGCAAAGGGGACACAAGTAAAAGATGAAGAATCTAGAGACCCATGATGTGAAGCACCAGAATCTAAGACCCATTTAGAACATGACATACCTGAGGAACTATGAGGCAACTGACCTATGGAAGGAGAAATGAACATTACTTATGGCTGTAAGGAGAGAAACTTCTGAAATCGCTTAGCTAGAGTACTATGATCAGTGATAGAGCCTGATGAAGTTATTGCTGCAATATTGTGGTGGTGGTTTATAACCCTAGAGGTGGTTTATAAGCATTAGATTGTGACTGACTGTCATGCTTCCAAACTTGATTCTGTTTTCTAAACTTCAAACACTAGGCCTTCCAATGACCTTTTTGCTTATAGAAACCGCACTCATCGAATCCAACTCTTGTGTAAGGCTTATTATGATGATTAGAGAATGGCTTAAAGGGTACTGTTAGTACAAAAGGATTTGAAGCGGAAAGAATTATCTTTTTAGAATAAGACTAAAAATGTATTTCTCCATCCAATAACTCACTAACAACATAGTTAACAGAAGGTAGTGGAAAACGATGTAGAATTGAACCTCTAAGTCTTTCAAAATCACTGCGAAGTGCTGTTAAAAACTGTATACCAATCGTTAGTACTTTTTCTACGCTCAATATAGGCATCCACATGCCTTTAATTTTGCCGATTATGTAAGAGCTAATTGATCACAAAGATCTGTCATAGCATAATAAAACTCCTGAATACTCATATTCTTCTGATGAAGAGCTCGTATGTCATTCTCTAACTAATATTGCTTTGCAAAATTTGATTGCGTGAATAACCTTTGCAGATAATCTTAAACCTCATTTGTTGTCTTATAGTTCGCCAATTGCATGCCTATGGAATGCTCAACAGAATT
This sequence comes from Populus alba, assembly GCF_005239225.2. Lineage (NCBI taxonomy): Eukaryota > Viridiplantae > Streptophyta > Magnoliopsida > Malpighiales > Salicaceae > Populus > Populus alba. The sequence continues at coordinate 2,412,168 of NC_133293.1, forward strand.
GTTGATCCAAGTAATAATCTTTGCATTATTTGCTTCCCATGTATCTATCAAAACAACATCCCCTTCCTTAGTATTCTTGGGTATCACATAAGTTCCACTAACATATTCCCACATCTTCTTACTCTTAAGAAAATTTCTCATTACATAACTCCAGTATGAATAATTCTTTCCATCAAACCTCGCAATCATAGACTGACGTGAATCATCTCTTTCGGTGGCTATAATTAACAAACAAAACCAGAACACAAAAGCAATGAAAGACAAAGTACCAAATTGCAAAAACTGAACAGATATCGCAGAAACAAAACAAATATCTTCTTGAAATTATATAATTACTCCAAAACACAACACAAATTGCAGAAACTGAATGCAAATATTAAATTGCAGAAGTTGAAGGAAAGGAGAAAATACCAGATTTTGTAGAAGCGGAAGAATATCACTCCAAAATTTTTTTTGAGATTAACCCTTGTTCTATAAAATCAGCTCTAATACCATGTTAAGTTAATTTAGATTAAAATAAAATACAAACGAACATAAAGAGAAGGAGGTTGGAATTCTCATTAATTTGTTTATTCTAAAGTCCTTGAGTTAACCTAAATACAAAGAGATTATATATAGGTTAAAGTAAAAATATTATTCAGCAAAAGTAAATTTATTATTTAACAGTATTCACACCAAACAAGATTGGGTATGGTAACGTATTCCTATTGAACCAGTCCTGGATCATTAGATAGCAAGATTGGGTTTTTTAAAAAAAATTAATTTGATTTTCAGTAATGTAAGGTATGACTGTAAGTTGTTCAAAGCCCGGTTGTGTTTGATGCTATACAAATCTTGAGTTTAGCAGCAAATAGAGATCCTTTGTCTTTCTTTCTATTTTTTCAACAAGCATAACAGTTATCCTGACAAGGAAAAATGACAGGTAATTTGCAAAGAAGATCAAATAACAAGGACTTGAAGGAAGAACTAGAATTACCCTTCTTTAACATGGATGCGTTGGCTTCTGCAACAAATAACTTTTCTGTATCCAATAAACTAGGACAAGGGGGTTTCGGACCTGTTTATAAGGTAATAATTATCCATAAACAGTCATGCAATATAGCTTCTGAGTGTTCATGGTACAAACTCCAGGCACCAATGGAGTTCTGTGGTATTGAAATTGTTCCACTACAGAACCAACCTTTTTTTAGCATAAAAGGATGACTGATTGGAAAGAATTCCTGAACAGATACAAGCTGCATGAAATTCTCTGAGAATTCAGCAGACAACGTATGATTTGCTTATGATTCTGATTTATTATTTACAGGGAACATTAACAGATGGACGAGAAATAGCTGTCAAGAGGCTGTCTAAGAATTCAAGACAAGGACTTGATGAGTTCAAAAATGAAGTCAAACATATCGTGAAACTTCAGCACCGGAATCTAGTGAGGCTTCTTGGATGCTGCATTGAAAGAGATGAAAATATGTTGGTCTACGAGCTTTTGCCTAACAAAAGCTTGGACTTCTACATTTTTGGTATGAATCTCACAGAACTTTTCAAAAAGCTATTCCAATGTTTCAAATCAATTTTTTAGCCCTTCGTTTCAAAGGTTGGAAGGTGGCTTTGTAGGGGAAGATTTCTCCACTTTCATGCTGACAAATTCTGCCATATATGTATATGTAATTGTAACTCAAAATTCACTGATCGTAACTTATCATCTCCTTTTTTCTAGTTCCTTCACCAACATTTATGAATCTGATAAGAGATGTAATGGATTGACTTGGGCAGATGAGACTCGAAGCTTGCTACTAGATTGGCCTAAGCGCAACAACATCATCAACGGGATTGCTCGAGGACTCCTTTATCTTCACCAAGATTCCAGACTAAGAATAATCCACAGAGATCTGAAAACCAGCAATATTTTGTTGGATGACGAAATGAATCCAAAAATCTCAGACTTTGGCCTGGCTAGAAGTTTTGGAGAAAATGAAACTGAAGCCAATACTAATAAAGTGGCTGGAACGTAGTGAGTGTCTTCATCTCCATCATACGCATTTTATCTTCATAGTCCGCAAATGGAACTTAAAATTCTATGAATACATGCAGTGGTTACATATCCCCAGAGTACGCAAATTATGGGCTCTACTCGCTAAAATCAGACGTCTTCAGCTTTGGAGTATTGGTGCTAGAGATAGTGGGTGGCTATAGGAACAGAGGATTCCGTCATCCAGATCACCACCTCAACCTTATTGGGCATGTAGGAGTCAAAGCTATGTTACTTATTATCTTTAATTTCAATATATTCTTGAGTACTTTTTTCAGAAACCAGATGCCTGCACATGTTTAATGAGACCTGAACACTTTAAATCTTCAATGTGTTATTTATTGACAGCATGGTTTTGTTTATCAGGCTTGGAGACTGTTCAAACAAGGCAGGCCTCTGGAACTGGCTGCGGGATCAAAAGTTGAAACACCCTATTTGTCTGAAGTGCTACGTTCAATTCACGTGGGGCTATTGTGTGTGCAAGAAAATCCAGAAGATAGACCAAACATGTCATATGTGGTTTTGATGTTGGGTAATGAAGATGAATTGCCTCAGCCTAAACAACCAGGATTTTTCACTGAAAGGGATCTTGTTGAAGCAAGCTATTCATCGAGCGAGAGCAAACCACCTTCGGTAAACGTATGCTCAGTTTCAGTGTTAGAGGCAAGATAGATTACTTGTATTTTTATTCTTATGAAAACTTGTGTGTTTGTTTTGCGTGGTCTTGATGTTTGTGATCGTGTACTCATAAAAACTCTGCTGAATGTTTTCCATGGCAAGGTTAATTTATAGGAAATTATTAACATATTTCAGTGAAAAAATAAAAAGGGAACTTGAGAGGCTAAAATTTAACCCCAATAAAAATACAACTCAAGCTTTTAGAGGAGAGGGAATTAAGCAAAACTAGGCTCTCGGCTCAACTGAGGCCTGGACATTGGATGCATTGTAAAATAATTTTTTGCACTACAAAACATTATTTTATCCCAACTTAAATTTGAACTTGGGTTTGGCCCTTCAAGAATTACCAGTCCAGTCCATGAATGGTAAAATTGATTAGTTTTCTTCTAGAAGGATTTTTTAGATCTGACAGTTTTTTTCAGCTCAAAAGACATGTATTTTAAAGCTCCAAATATTTAGGTTTAATTCAAATTTTATGGAAAGTAATCAAAGCTAATAAGAGAATTTTATCAGCTTTTAGTTTCTAAAATTGTCTGTAAAAGGGATTGAAGAAGAGTGTTTTCAAGCTGGTTTTTCTGCACTGTCTAGATAGATTTTTCTACAAAATTTGACATTCTTCTTCACATATTTTGCATCTTAAATCCTCCGGTTTTTTAAGCTTTATTCCTTTTTGTTTTCCTCATAATATAGATCATAGTTTTAGTCCTTGTAGAAAGACATTTAGTATAATTTATTTGTATTTATTGAACATTGTTTATGAGCGCACCTAAAGAAGACGGTGTTGTTGAAATCCTGTGAGACTTATTGAAGTGAGTTTTTTTACACAAAGTGAGGAGCAATAAAGCTTTAAGGATAAATGATTTTAACTTTGGCGAAAAAAAAGAAAAGAGATTGGTAATATTCTAAAATCTTCAACAAGTTATTACTTTAAATTGGTTTTGTTTAAGTATATATTTTTTATACAAATTCAGTATACATGCTAGAATTGTATTTCTATATCTTATGCAAGTCTAAATATTGACTTAATATGCATGCTATCTTTTTTTTATTGCACGATTATCATGTTCTTATTGGGTTTTAAAATCTATACATGCATCGATAACGATAAATTTAAGGTAATATTTGGGAGTCCCTAGGATTTCATTATATAGATCTAGAGTTGTATCGTTTGCATATAAATTATGTGACCAAGTGCTCACGAGTAGGGGCAAAGCTAGGGGGAGGTTAACGAGGGCCTTAGGCCCTTGCAAAAGTCTTAAGATGTTATAACTAGATCAAACTACTTTTAAAAAAAAAAATGGAAAACATTGTCATTTTCCATTAAAGATATAAATCTCTAATTAATAATAATTTAGATTACTGCATCTCTCTTCATAAGTGTGTGAGGGTGACTTTTCTCTCTTATTTTAGTTCTCTAACAAACTAAATCGACTTATTGAAGAACAATTGTCTTCATGTTGCCATCTTATACTTCTTATTCACGAACTGTTATTCATTGATGGGGTAATCAGATTCTAATAGTGTTGGTGCCTATGTTCAAAATTATCTTTGTGTCACACTTCCAAATCTGATTTCTTGGCTTTTCGAGAGTTGTATCGTTTCCAAATGAGTTATGTCATTCTCACAAGCAGAGGCATAGCTAGGGGGAGTTTAGTTGGGGCGAAGCCCCTACAAAAGTCTTAAGATTTTATAACTAGACTCAACTCTATTATATATATATATATATATATATAAAGGAAAATGTTATCATTTTCCATAAGAGATATAAATCCCTAGTTAAAACGACAATAGCCACACCAGCAACCTAAAATCCTCCCTTCCTCTATTGTTTTCCCTGGCCATTACCCACCAAAATCTTTCAATTGAGACGGTCTAAAATTCTCCCTACTTTTTCTAAGCCACAACAAATAATATTTAATGGGCAACAATATAGTTTCCATATGTGGCTTGGACTCCGTATTAATGTGGAATCCTGATGGGGTATAGAAACAATTATTCTATCCTTATTATAATAGAAATCTATCATTAAATAAGTTTTCAAGTCCGTTAAGAATACTTTGCAAACAAGAAAACTAAAAAGGAGACAACTTCATATTTGATTCTCCTAACTTGTACGAGACTTTTAAAGGACAACAAATCTGATCCTATCATATTTAAGATATTAAATTTGGATTTATTATTGTTATTATTATTTTCTTCTTAGTTTATGATTTATTTATATTATCTACTCCTATCATATTTAAGATATTAAATTTGGATTTATTATTGTTATTATTATTTTCTTCTTAGTTTATGATTTATTTATATTATTTGAGTTTAATTGTAGGTGGACATCATATAAGTCTATATAATGGGTCCATTAGAGTTTGTTTCAGTCTAGAGTCAGTATAAATAAATACATAACCAGATATGTAAGTTAGACAATTCAAATTAATAAAATTTTTTCAATACGTGTTGATGTTTTCTCTCAACCCTTCCATTTTATTCAGGTGTTTCAACACAAGATAATTGATGAATGATGCCATGCTTTTGATAAAAAAAAGCTGGCATACTAAACTCTTGTCCATTATCTAATCTAAGAGTTCAAATATTAGTGTTGAAATGAGTATGAAAATAAGCTATAAAGTTGGTAAGAATAGCTTTAGTTTCTTATTTGAATTTCATTAAAAAAAAAAACTAGGTGAATGTAGTGTAATCATCAACAACGGTAAGGACGAATCTATAACCAGAGTAAGAAAGAACAAAAAAAGGCCCCCAAATATCAATGTGAACCAATTGAAAGGCTTGATTGGATTTATCAGTTGACAGAGGTAAAGGAAGCCTTTTTTGCTTAGCTAAAGGACAAATCTCGTAGATAGAATTGCTAGTAGCTGTTACAGAAGAATCAGAACTACTTAGGACATTAATTTTTTATGCTGAAATATGGCCTAAACAAAAATGCCAATTATTAGAGGCAACGATACATGAGTTGACTAATGAACTAGAAGGCAAGCCAATAGAACTAGGAAGGATTTCAATATTAGATTGAGCAAAAGGTTTGTGAAGATGGTATAGGCTAGATTAAACTTCAACAAGCCCAATCATCCTCCATTTGCTTAGATGTTGCAAGATACATTTTGTTTGAAGAAAAAATAATCCAATAGAATTATCAGCAATTAATCTTAAGACAGAAACAAGATTGACATTAAAGGATAGAACATAAAGAGCATTGTGTAAAATGATATCAGGAGAAAATTTAACAGTTCTAATAAAAACAATTGGAACCATTTGACCATTTGGTAAATGAACTTTGGAAGGAGTTCAAGGCAAAATAATTGAATAAAAAAGAAGAGGGCTACAAATCATATGATTTGTTGCTCCTGTATCAAGAATCCAAGTGAGTTGATTCTATGATGAAGAAATTGTAACAATTCGACTATATGACTTGATCAATGTTAAAAGATCCTAACATATCCTCTTAATTTAAGGGTGTGATTTTTTTTTTTACCAAAACATTGGGTAGAGTTTTGTTTGTATTTACGACATCCCAAGCTATCGACTACTATTAATTTACTCAATCATCCCATCATCACAAAGTCCCATAATTCTGGATCTTATATCAAACATCATAATTCAACACCTCATTCAATCCACACAATTATATATATATATATATATATATATATATATCCTATAAGTAAGTTCAATATGAACATAGTCCACATATCATATCATAAAGCTTAAAAGAAAATGAATACTAACTTACAAAGAAAGCATTTACAACATAGTAATTATTCTTAAACATTTCAAAAGGGTTAATTACAAGATAACTAAAATATTACATGCTAATCTGAACTTTTATAAATACATCAAGGTTTACACAAAAAGTATACTATATAAATGCGTTAATTCTCTTTTGTTTAAGTTAAATATTAAACATAAGCTTGATAAAGTAGAGTCCTAAACTAATTATCTCCATGGATATTTGATGGACCTGTTACATAAATAAACATATCATTATGTTGATAAATAAATATATATATATATATATATATATATATATATATATATATATATATATATATATGCTTATGTAATGTATACGAATGAAGCACGCTTCTATCGAATCCATAAGAATTCTAATAAAGAACTTAAATTTTACTTGTAAATTTTTTAAACCCAATTAACACTCATTTGCATATTCTTAATTTGAATACTCGTATTTACTTGCATGAACCAAGTGACCTTACAAAGTCTAATCTTGTAATTCATTTCCCAGCAATCCTATCAAGGATGTCATTAGCCAAAGCTAATCTTTCCCCGGCAGTCCTATCACAGATTCCATTAGTCGAAGCTAGTCTTGTAAATCATCTCCCAGCAATCCTATCACGGATGTTATTAGCCAAAGCTAATCTTGTAAATCATCTCCTCATCTCCCGGCAAACTTATCACGGATGCCATTAGCCGAAGCTAATCTTGTAAACACGCTAGACTTTATTTACATTGAACATGATATTTATTGTAATTGCATTTACCAAAAGAATTTTAAATTGCATAAGTGAAAATAGGAGGAAGATCATGCACCTGCTTCGTCTGTCTTGCGACCTCCCCTAATAGAAGATCCAATCCTAGTTGCTCTTCCTGAATCATAAGGAATTTTTTGTTATGATTCCTTTAAGCCGATAGTATAGAGAATCCATATTCATCCATTACTCATATGTTACTTTCTATGCATGTTCATTTCCTCATAATAGCATACATACATATATCATGTATATTTTCAAAGTTAGTATCTCAATGTGCAAGTGTTCATATGACTCAATTCTTTTATATTCTTATATATAGTATTCACGTGAAAGTTTAATGTTACTATCTAACTTTGAACTGTTACTATCCAACCGTTGCTTACTAGACATTGAACTGTTACTATCCAACTGTTATTGTCCAACCATTACTGTCTAGACATTGAACTGTTACTGTCCAATCATTATTGTCTATATATTGAACTGTTATTGTCCAACTGTTACTGTCCAATCCTTACTGTCTAGACATTGAACTGTTACTGTCCAACTATTACTCTTTAGACATTGAACTGTTACTGTCCATCTGTTACTATCCAATAGAATCAGTCACAACTCAGTCTTGGTTAGTAACCCATAATTGGAGTTCTACATCTGTAAATTGAGCAAGACCAGTTTCAGTGGTTAGCTAACATCCAAATCTATAATTTTTATGAGGAACCCAATCCTAATTCCCTCATCCTCCTACTCGAAATATCACCAAAAGTCAGGAGATGAATATGTCCAGATTCGTCACCCCCTTTCCTTCACACAATACTTTCATAAAACTACATACCACACATGAATTAACTTACTTTTAACAACAAATACGTTTTCCCCAATTCATGTCTAAGAACCATAACCTATAATTCAATATCAAGGCATCAATTCATTATCAAATTTGAAATGAATTTTTAAGATCATGTTTAGAACACCTTACCTAGTACGAATTGAGATTTTGATCTTTAACAAGTTGAAGATTTTCAACTCCCTCCTTTCTTTTTTTTCTTGTTCAATTTTCTGGTTAATCCCTTGCACACAAGTGTTTATCCCATCTATAAAACTTTAATCTTGGATGGGTTTTTGAAATTTTAGTGTTTCTCTTTTGATTTTGCAAGAATGGATGCAAAACTCTATATTTCCTTTCCTTATGGTTCCTGCAGATTTTTTTGGTGAGGAGAGGGTATTTATACTCTATAATTTTTTTTATTTTCATTTAGGAGTGTATTATTCTCTTCAATTACATCCAACCCTCAACAATACCGGGTTTGTTATAATGTCTCGAATTATTTCACCTGGAAATTTATATTAAAAAATTTCTAAATTCTTGTTTTTATTTAACAATATGCATGAATTTCTTCACTTTTATTTTTTTTTCCCGGGGTTTACATAAATGGTATGACAAGAAAAAGACATACCTGATGCAGATGCAACATTAGTAGTAGAGTTTGAGTTTGAGTTGGAAATGCTATTCGCAGGAGTAAGCAGATTTTGGATTTGCTCTTGAGAGAAAACAATGTTGGGAGTGCCAGAATTTTGCTCCAAAACAACAGTATTGTTTGCAATGGATAACCTTTGAAAATTCTTGCCAATAGTTGGTGTATAAACAAATGTTTTTTCCTTTTGGTCCCTTCCATCTAGGAGGTTATCCAATTAACTGAAAGTATTTATCAACAAGATGTCCTGAATAACCATAATGAGAGGCTAAGCTAGAGAAGCTAGAGAACCATCAATAAAGGCAATTTAATTTTCATTGTTAAAGTAATTGACATGGATCGATTCCATGCAATGTAATTCTCACCAATGAAGATCTTAGAGACTAGAAGAGCATCGGGATTATAAGAAGGATGCAGGTAGTAGCAACTAGATGAATCATTAGAAAGGTTCTAAACAAAGACATTGGATGAACAATTATGTGTCGTAGAAGCATTATCCTCAAGATGAGCACACATTGTGAAGTTTTGGAAATATCAAGAAAATTGTGAAAAGAAATGTGTAGACAAATATCTAATTATCATAAATGTGCTCTGATACCATGTAAAATTACACAGAAATAATTTGTATAGAAAAGAAATGTGAAGCTTAAGAGAAGAAAAATATGTTCTGCTTGAAAAGGAATTCCCCTTTCTTTTGATATATCTTTCATATGTTACTTTCTTTACAGGATAGTGTGAATATATATATATATATATATATATATATATATATATATATATATATATATAGAGAGAGAGAGAGAGAGAGAGAGAGACTTTGATCTGCTACAACTAATTGTAACTGCTATAACTTTAACTCCATTGTATCAATAGCATTCTCTATATTCCAACACTTTTTTCTAAGCCACAACAAAGAAATTTAATTCAAGTTTGGTTTATTTTCAATTTATGGTAACTTCTCATTTTTACTTCTCTCCATAGATTTCAACAAAAAAATTTACAAGTTGATTGTACAAGGTGCTACTTTGATAGTTGGATTAGCCAATACTGGTAATATGCTTAGGTTCTTTTTGGTAATTGAATTCATTATACGATTTTACTATTAATTTTTCTGTCGTTTTCATTTTGTATAGCTTATAAAGTGTGTTTCTCCATTATTTTTTTTATTAGGGTTTGTTTAGGAATGTCATAATGATTGTGGTTCATAGTGTTTTTTTTTATATAAAAATACATTATAATATATATGTATGTATGTATATATATATGTATGTATGTATGTATATATGTATGTATATTATTTTTTAAAAATTTATTTTTAACATCAATATATCAAAACCACTTAAAAATATATAAAAAAATAATTTTTTTTTTAAATAAATTTTAAGGAAGCACTATGCAAAACATGCATTGGCTTTGCTCGGGACAATGCACCTTTTCATTTCATATAATGTCATAATTCAATTTTTGTCCCTTTTTATTTTATTTTTATTCTTTCTATTTATTTTTATTTTTACTATATTTTCTATAAAAACATTAATAAAAATCATGAAAAAAAAATGAAAAATGATAATAAAAATGACGATGAAAAAAATAATGATGAAAAACAAATAAAAATTGAAATGAATGAAGAATAAATTAATATTTGGGTCAAGACAATATAAATTGAAAGTTTGAGGATTTAATTAAACTTTGGATTAGTTTAATTAATTAAGTCAAGAGTTTAATTAAAGAATTGATAAGTTTGGAAGCTTAATTGAACTTGAATTAGTTTAAATAATAAAATCAGGATCTTAATTGAAAACAATACCAAAGTTTGGAGCTGAATTCAGTCAAAATTGCAAGGAATTAAAGTACAAGTACCAAAGTGAAAAAGTAGGGGTAGTGTAGGGAGCTTAATTGATTTTATAAGAGGTAGTTTTGAAAGAATTAAAAGTTGAAGAGTTAATTAAGGATTGGATTGAAACATTTAGAATACAAGGACTATTTTGTAAATAGCTCTAAACTCCAGTGGTTCTATTGCAAGTTATCCATGGCACGAAATTACAAAACAAAAGGAGCGAATTTCCTGATTAAGGGGCTGAATTACAAAATTGAAAAATGTCAGTGAGCAAAATAAAAATGATCATTTCTCATCTCAAAACGGTGTCGTTTCAAAGAGCATTGTTCACCACCTTCCTCATTACACCAGGGAAGCCGTCTCAGCAGGAAGAAGGAGGAGCAATTCGCCCAGCTGCCCACGATGCAATACGTTACTGAAACGTATAAATATATGGCATTCTCCGGCTATAAAGACAGAGAAAGAAAGGCCACGAGGGAGGAGGACCCAGATCAGGGGGGGAGAATAAACGCAAAAACCAGGAGAGGAGAAGACAGACGCAAATAAGCCGAACACAGCAAAGACCGAGAGAACCAGAGGACGAACTGAGAGACCAAAAAGGAGTAGGGAAAACCCACGAACAGGGGAACGAAAAAAAACACGCAGGAGAAAGGGAGAGAGAGAGACCGGGAGAAAGAGGGAGAGACAGAAAAACTAAAACAGAAAAAGAGAACAGAAAAGGAAGCGAAAGGCGAGAAGGCAACAGAGAAGAACAACGAAATGAAGAATAGAAACAGATAACAGGTAACAGTCGGGTTTTCAAGCTTTGGTCTTCAGCAGCAACAGGTAAGCCTTCCTGTTTTCCCTCCCTCAAATTTAATTAATTCACGCTTGCGGAGAAAAGAAGACCAGTCGGGTTACTGGTTTCACTTTGTCTGAAATCAGTAACAGTACTGGGCCGGCCTGGTTGAAAAAAAATCAGAAAACAGCTGAGATTGTGTTTCATAAAACAGACCATGGTTTTTACTCTTTTATTTTCACCCTTTTCTATTTTGATATCTAGCAAAAAAAAACTTTTTGAATATCAAAAAATTCTAAAACATGATTTTTTTGAATTTATTTATAAGTACCTCCTGGATTCTTTAGGTATTTCACTATATAATCGAATTTTTATTGTGAAATGTAAATCCAGTATATGATATATTTTTTTTTCTTTTAAAAAATAAAAAAATATATATGTATGCATTGATTTAAATTTATTTCATTGGTTTATTTATTGAGGTTAGATTCAAGAATATCACACTTTTTTTTTTTTGCTACGTAATATATACCAACACTAGAGTGAAAAGTATCTGTAACCGAAAATTTACTACCACTAAAGTCAGGAATATTACAGGTATACCATCAAAGATAAAACACAACAAACTCTTAGAAATTTAAAACAAAATCAGCAATACATTCTGCCTTATGAATGATGCTTAAGGGGTGATAATGTCTTTTATTTTAAGTAACTAGTTCTATGCTATAGAATCTCTGTTAACCAGTTATGATTTTTAATGACTATAGTATTAGGTTACCATGTTCTTGTTGGGTCCTGAAATCCATACATGCAGCTAAAATGATAAATTTAAGGTAATATTTGGGAGTTCCTAGAATTTCATTACATAAATCTAGAGTTGTATTATTTGCATGTAAGTTATGTGACCAAGTACTCACGAGTAGGGGCGAAAACTATGAAGAGGTTAGTAGGGCCTAGGCCCTACAAAATTCTTAACATTTTATAACCAGACCAAACTCGATTATATGCCCTTTATGGATTGGCTTCCAGACTTGAGCCTTCTTTTATGGGCAAAATTATGATGGAACAGCAGGCAAGCTACGACTTGCTCCACAGAAATATGCAGCTTTCCATTGCTCTGCTCACACTCTCGGAAGCTTCATCAACATTGCATATTGACAATTTCCATCGAGCCACAAATACTTTAATTTTTAGTAGTTTTCAACGATTAAAATTCGAGAACGTTAAGATTTTAATACAAGAAACCTTAATTTTGTCGCTAAATGAGTACAAAATTCTTAACATTTCTTGCACAATCTTGAAATTCATCACAACAATACAATCATCAATTATCCTCAGGATCTAGATCAAATGCTTTAATACCAACTGTAATAATCCGGCTTTTCAAAGCCAAGACAACAATAATTTTGTTTTTTAATAACATTCCAAAAATTGATAAATCGGTTTCCACTCGTTATCATAGCTCAATCTATACACCAAACATCAATCAACATTTCATTAACAACAATTTTTACACATACACATAATATTACAATTGCATGATTACAAGCTCACATTATAATATACGTACATAATCATAAGTTTGTCCTTTTGTACCACTAATAAATATCATGAAATTAAATAAGAGTATCAAATAATAGATACACAATTAGTACACTTAGTTCATACAAAATACATCATGATTCAAAATGTAACTGCATGATTCTTTGCAAAAGTGAGTTCCTGTGTAATGAGGTTCCTAGGTACCTCATTGTTGAGATGTCATGCAGTACAAATATGTATAAGAATTATAAACAATTACTAATAACAATTAAATAGTTTAACAGAAGCATTAATGTTATTCTCCATTTAAGGCGTAACAAGCGTAGTTTCTTGCATGTACTTGATATATACAAAACATAATACACATGAACACATCAATTCTTGAAACTAACTTGTAACTCACAGATTTGTCTATCCTCTTAGGATGCCATTAGTCAAAGCTAATCATTTAATCACCTCAATCATCCTTTTAGGATGCCGTTAGCCGAAGCTAATCATTTACTTATCCCGCGCATCCATTTAAGATGTCATTAGCCGAAACTAATCATTTAAGCATCCCAATCACCCTCTTAAGATGCTTTTAGCTGAAGTTAATCATGTAATCATCTCGGTCATCCTTTTAAGACGCCATTAGCCGAAGCTAATCATATAATAATCACGGTCATCCACTTAAGACGCCATTAGCTGAAGCAAATCATGTAATCATCCTCCTCACCCTCTTAGAATTTCATTAGCCAAAGCTAATCATTTAATCATCTCGGTCTCCCCTTTTCTTCTAAGTAGGTTTAGGGAAAGTTTGACAGTATTCCTTCTTTTCTTCTCCTGATTTTTCTCCCTTCTTCTTCCTCTCTCAATTTCTAGCCCCTTTTCTCCTTCCCTCTAGGCAGTTGTTCGATCTTCTGTCAAGTTCTCAACTCTCTCTCTCTCTCTCTCTCACACACACACACACACGTTCAAAGAGGCACTTCCTGCTGGATTGGTTTAATATCTGTTGGGAAGGAGAAAGAGAAGAGAAGCATGCAGCTGAATATGCAGCTGCTGCAGATAGATTTTGGGAAGAGGAAGGGTCACCTTCTTTCTCCTCCTTATATTTATACCTCCTCTTAAAGAGCTAGGGTGTTTGGGTGTTGGTTTAAGTTGGTTCTTATCCCCCCTTTGGTTATTCCAAGATCGGTCCCCGCCCCCTACTCTTTAAGGCAGGCCAGTTTGCTCCCCTAACTATAACTTAGCATGATCCGGCCTTTTACTTAGATTTATGTTGGGTATTACAACCACGAATGGCACATAAATTCATCAGCGCTCATAACCACTATCGACTCAGGAATCGTCACCAAAAACTAAGTCGCTGTTGATTCAAAAATCGACAGTGAAAACTATTTTTTTTTTTATTCTAGTTTAATTCCAATCTGGAGTATACCCATAAAAATAATTTAAAACTAGGATAGGACTCAATTCAATTAAGACAGGGGTAAAAATATTATAAATTATAATTTTTTTCATGCAATCCAATGAAATCACAACTAGACATTTTTTTTTAAAAAAAGAGTGGTTGGTTACTATGAAATTACTTTTTTATTGTTTTTCCTTTTTTTTTTATATGATTCTAAATTTACATGTGTTTATAACAAAGACAAAAAGTTATTATAGTATTAAAATTATCAACTTGATAATTCAAAAATAAAAGCCACATGCACTATATTTACTGCATGCTGAGAGACCCACAAAGTTTCTCTCATTTGTGTGGGCTTCTCTTGGGGGCTAAAGCACCGAGGATAGTCTGGTGGTATGCCACTTTACATTATTACATGTACAAGTTATTCAGTCTTCCCTTGAAGTCTCCAGCACCGACTGCTCTTGGCCTCTTTCACTTGACAAGGAATAAGCTTCGCTCCACTAGCCTTGATTGGTGGATGGAATAAGCTGCGCTCCACTATCCTTGAGTGGTGGCATGCCACTTCCATGATTGGATATGAGTTCTCTGTACCAGAAGATTGGTATTCCAACGAACTCAAGCAATGGAGAAGAGATCTTAAGCTTATAGGGTCGTAATTCAGAGTCCACTACCTCCATTTTCAAAGTAAATGATTCCTTAAGCTTTGATGTTTTAAGTCTTAAAGTAGTGTCAACCATTTTTGGAATACAAGGGTCACTTCAGAGCAATAATTTCCAGAGTCTTGTGTTCTCTGTAGGTACTTGTTCAACCTAAAAAAAAAAAATTCAAAACAAGGAGTATATTAAGGCTTTGATATGCGAGACTTATATTTTTTAAAAAATCTCAATATTTATCTTGTGTTATCTTGTGCCTCACTTGATAATAAAAATTAACCGTGTCCCAAGACATGAAAAGTTAAAAACAAGAAGCATGTTAAGGGTTCGATATGCAATGATTATATTGTAAAATAAATTTTAATATTTATCTCATACTTTTTTTAGCCTCACTTAAGAATAAGATTCAACTGTGTCCCAAGACATAATGATGTGAAGAAGTGTCTTTAAGTGAGAATTTATCAATATTTTCTCATCCTAAATAACTTTTACCAAAAAATATTGTAAGTGGAAAATACTTGAAAAAAATTGAATACAAACATGTATATAATTTTAGGTTATTTAACTGTGATAAATTAAGACTTTTTATTTAGTAAGTATAATATTAACATGTTATTTTTAAATATTTTCTCTTATATTCTCATAAACTGATAGATTAAAAATTCATCGTAGGCTACATCGTCAATTTCTACTATCTCAAAATTTTCATTTGACTGAATCTCAAATTTTCCAATTAAAAGAAGAAAAAATTTCCATGTGGGATGGAATGTTTCTATTAAAACATAATTTCATTAAATATTTCTTTTTTACATAAACTCCTTCATTTAGAAAGGATCGTTTTATAATTGATTGGTTACCCGTAATGAAAAATAAATGTAGGGGTCATGTCCAAGTTGTTCAGGATGGTAATGATAAAGTAACTACAAGAGATAATGTCTTCCAAAATCATGAGTTAATTAATACATATCGAGTTGTTTTGTCTATCGACTTGGAAGAAAATTCAAATTTTTATATTATTAAGAATTTTTTTTATGTTGATGTTAGGGAGTTAAATAATATATTGAAAATCAATGAAGATATAGAAGTTGATAAAGATGAAGATATCAACAAGTATCAATTCAATGAAAAAAATATGATAGACATTACGATAATGGAATTGATGAAGAAGAAGATAATTCTAATTAAATTGTTAAACATCAATGTGCAATGATATTTGCTTTAATGTAATCTTTTTGGTTGTTCATTTACAATGAACTATTGTTAACATTGATGAAATATTTATTGTTGTGATTTTATTATTATGAATAAAAATAATATTATTGTGTTGTGATTTCATTGTATACGCAAGTTGGATAGATAGGGAATGCACAAACACTTTGAAAAATAATTACAAGACGGACAAATTAAGTAACACAACCGGAATTATTGACAAACTAAGTCCCTCAGAAAGTTCTAGAGAGTTGAAAAACAATTACATGACCTTGCCACTAATAATTATAGACAAGATCACTAATCAGTGCATATTATCCTCGATCTATTTTATTAACAAAACATGAAATTTTAAGCTTCTAATTATTTTTCTTTTTTTAATTAAGGATTTATATGTTATTTGATTTAAATCATGTTAAAAATATATTATAGCACGCAATTTAATATAATAATTTGAAAATTTTTATTAATTTATATAATTTTTGAAACTATCATGAATTGTGGAACAATTATCATTTTTGGAACGCTGTTAAAGAGTGTCATTCTACTGTTATAGTAACTTAAAGAGTACTTTAGTACTTTAGCAATTAGGTAGGTGTTCTCTGTAGCAGAAGATTGGTATTCCAACGAACTCAAGCAATGGAGAAGAGATCTTAAGCTTATAGGGTCGTAATTCAGAGTCCACTAGCCTCAATTTTCAAAGTAAATGATTCCTTGAGCTTTATGTTTGAAGTCTTAAAGTAGTGTCAACCATTTTTGGAGCACAAGGGTCACTTCAGAGTCTTGCGTTCTCTGTAGACTAATTGTGATGTTAAATAGGCAATTCCTTGAGACGAATATTTTCACATCTAGCAAGACCAGCCATTTTTTAATATAACAAATTGAGAGAACCAATGGATTGCATCCCCATGCTTGTTTTCTGCTTCATTTCATTTCTGATTGTAAGAACAGCCACACCTACTGACACCATAAACACAGCTCAGTTCATTAGAGATGGAGACACTATAGTTTCAGCTGGTGGGACCTACGAATTAGGATTTTTTACCCCCGAGAAATCCAGAAACCGATACTTGGGGATATGGTATGGAAAAATATCTGTCCAGACAGCAGTTTGGGTTGCCAACAGAGAAACTCCACTTAACGATTCGTCAGGAGTTGTAAGGCTTACCAACCAAGGACTTCTTGTCCTTCTCAATCGTAGTGGAAGCATCATTTGGTCTTCCAACACATCAGCACCTGCTAGGAATCCAGTTGCACAGCTATTGGATTCAGGAAACCTTGTTGTGAAAGAGGAGGGTGATAATAACATGGAGAACTCCTTGTGGCAGAGTTTTGATTATCCAGGTAACACACTAATACCGGGCTCGAAGCTAGGACGGAATAGAATAACTGGCATGGACTGGAACTTGACATCATGGAAGTCATCAGATGATCCTTCCATAGGTAATATTTCAATAACCCTTATTCCTGGTGGATATCCCGAGTATGCAGCGGTGGAAGATTCAAATGTGAAGTATCGAGCTGGGCCATGGAATGGTCTGGGGCATGGTTGTTAAAATCGCGAGTCAACTCGTAAAATCGTACGATTTTACGAGTTGATATAGGCTAAATGTGCTAAATCGTTCACTAAACTCGGAAATAGGTAAAATCGGGTCAAAATCAGGTAAAATCGTTAAAATCGGGTGAAATCGCGCAAAATCACGATTTTACGCGTCTGTGAAAAAACAGAAATTGGGTGCCACTGTTCTCTCCATCTCCACGTGTCAAGCAATGGCCGGCCAGCCTATTAACTATTACACAATACACAGTCACACGCAGAACACGCAAGTTCGCAACAAAACCAAAATCTTCATCTTTCTTTATCTTTTTTCAATCTTTCACAATTCACACAACACAGAACCGGAACAAATCGAAATCCCCAAGTCACTAAATCCTTGCAAATAACATCACAGAACCGGAACAACCATCTTTTTCCCCGGCCACCGTGAGATCCAGATTTCAGACAACAACAACGGCGGCTCTCCAGTGACCAGTGACCAGTCTCCAGTCTCCACCAGCCATCGTAAGTTATTCCATTTATCTCGTTTCACCTTCTGCAAATTTAGAATCTAGAGTAATTTATTTGTCAAATTGCAGACATGTCCTGATGTCCATGTCCCCTGTGTCACCGAAAATTTTGATTTTTTGATGGGTATGTGAAATGGGTTTCTCACCGAAAACAAGTATGTGAATGGGTCTCTCACCGACTGCTTGAATTGTGATTTTTTGATGGTCTGTGACTCTGTGAATGGGTCTTTCACTGAAAACAAGTTTATGAATGTTTATGGATGGGTCTTTCACCGAAGATCACCATAACAAGATTTAGAAACAGACAACAACAACAACAACGCTAGCTGCGCTCGGCTACAACAAATCAAACATATTACCTGTTTTGAATTCGAGGGAAGAGCAAGAGGCAACGAGAAAGAGAAAGGGTAGAAAATTATATATGAAGAGAAGGGAAGAATTCTATTTTTTTTCCTCTCTCTGTCTCCTGCGGTTTTCTTTGAGGTTAGAGAAATGTTGATTCTCTTTTAGATTTAAGAAGAAGATTGTAGCTGTGGATAGGAATTATGGTTAAACATCCCCGGTTTTTGATGGGTCTGTGAATTAATTAAGGTTATTGTTAGGAATTATGTTTTTTATTTATTTATTTTAAGGATGAGTTGTTGAAGTTAGACCCTTTTTATTTACGTGTTGGATAGAGATGCTGCTGCTAGAAACATTGAATGTATACTAAATGTTGTATTATTTAAAATGTTTAATATTAGTTTCTGAATGCAGTATTAGTTTTTTTTTAATGCAGTATTATCTAAAATGTTTTTGAATTCAGTATTAGTTTTTGAATGCAGTATTAGTTTTTTTTTTTTTTTTTTTTTATATCTGGATGTTTAATATCAAAATTAATTATAATCATAAAATGTTTGGATTGATTACATGACTGATTTGAATTGATTCTTGAATTGTTAATTATTAGTTAATGAAAAGTTATTTTAAATTATGTATGATTTTTATTTGAACCATGTATTTTAAGATGTTTGAATTATGTATGAATTTTTATTTGAAGGCTTGAAATATGTATGAATTTTTATTTGAAGGCTTGAAATATGTATGAATTTTTATTTTAAGCATGTTTTTTAAGGTGCTTGAACTATATATGAATTTTTATTTGAAATATGATTTTTTTTAATGTATTTTAAAATTCCTTACGATTTTACGATTTTACGATCCGTTTTTACGATCCGAGTTTGTGTGAGGCTTTCCGTGCCGTGTTAAAATCGCGATTTTAACAACCTTGGTCTGGGGTACCAAATCGGATGTACACATTTGAATTTGTTTTTAATGACAAGGAGATATTTTACAGAGAAACTCTTGTCAATAACTCAACGCATTGGAGAACCGTCGCAACTCAGAATGGTGATCTCCAGCTCCTTTTGTGGATGGAGCAAACCCAAAGCTGGTTTCTTTACGCAACAGTAAATACTGATAATTGTGAGCGTTATAACCTCTGTGGTCCAAATGGTATCTGTAGCATTGACCACTCTCCAGTTTGCGATTGCTTGAATGGATTTGTACCAAAAGTTCCAAGAGACTGGAAGAAGACAGATTGGTGAAGTGGTTGCGTTAGAAAGACTGCACTAAATTGTTCCAGAGATGGGTTTCGGAAGCTCAGAGGTTTGAAGATGCCGGAGACAAGAAAATCATGGTTCAACAGGAGTATGAACCTGGAGGAGTGCAAGAACACATGCTTGAAGAACTGCAGCTGTACTGCGTATGCAAACTTGGACATCAGGGATGGAGGAAGCGGTTGCTTGCTTTGGTTCAATGATTTGATTGATATGAGAACTTTCCTTCAAAACGAGCAAGACATTTTTATACGGATGGCTGCATCAGAACTAGGTATGAATTTATCCTCAGATTAGAGAAGTCGTTTTCTTAATTATTATTAAAATTCGAAATATATTAAGATAGAAAACTAGCAAGCTATTGGAAAAAGGATACAACGTTTAAAAATCTTAAAACCAAGCTATATAGTCTCTGATCGTATCCAAGCCTTTCCTAGCAAGGCTATCAGCGACAGAGTTTCCTTCTGTTTCTCTGAGCGTATCCAAACCAAGCTATTAATTTTCCCTTATACACAACTAGATTAGTCATGACTTGGCATGTCACTTGGTGATGGATTGGTTTTCTCCTACCCAAAATGATACTGTTTTATAATGAATGAGTAGAAATCTGAAATTGAATGATGATAACTAACCAAACAAATACAAAAGGCATTTGGCATTTCCTCTTTTTAACACCATTTTTTCTGTACCATGTTACAGATAACGGTGACTCTGCAAAGGTTAATACCAAATCCAAAGTGAAGAAAAGGATCATAGTAAGCTCAGTGTTGTCTACTGGGATTCTGTTCGTTGGCCTATGCTTGGTCTTGTATGTTTGGAAAAAGAAGCAGCAGAAAAACAGTACGTATTCACGCCATCAAATTTTAAGTATTCCTATTGCACCAGTTCTGGATCATTAGATAACATGATTGGGTTTTTTTTTAAAAATAAAATATAAATTTGATTTTCAGTAATGTAAGGTATGACTGTAAGTTGTTCAAAGCCCCGTTGTGTTTGATGCTATAAAAATATTGAGTTTAGCAGCAAATAGAGATCCTTTGTCTTTCTTTCTATTTTTTAAACAAGCATAACAGTTATGCTGACAGGAAAAATGACAGGTGATTTGCAGAGAACATCAAATAACAAGGACTTGAAGGAAGAACTGGAGTTACCCTTCTTTAACATGGATGAGTTGGCTTGCGCAACAAATAACTTTTCTGTATCCAATAAACTAGGACAAGGGGGTTTCGGACCTGTTTATAAGGTAATAATTATCCATAAACAGTCGTGCAATATAGCTTCTGAGTTTTCATGGTACAAACTCCAGGCACCAATGGAGTTCTGTGGTATTGAAATTGTTCCACTACGGAACCAACCTTTTTTTAGCATAAAAGGATGACTGATTGGAAAGAATTCCTGAACAGATACAAGCTGCATGAAATTCTCTAAGAATTCAGCAGACAACGCATGATTTGCTTATGATGCTGAGTCATTATTTACAGGGAACATTAGCAGATGGACGAGAAATAGCTGTCAAGAGGCTCTCTAAGAATTCACGACAAGGACTTGATGAGTTCAAAAATGAAGTCAAACATATCGTGAAACTTCAGCACCGCAATCTAGTGAGGCTTCTTTGATGCTGCATTGAAAGAGATGAAAATATGTTGGTCTACGAGCTTTTGCCTAACAAAAGCTTGGACTTCTACATTTTTGGTATGGAACTCACAAAACATTTGAAAAAGTTTTTCCAATGTTTCAAATTTAGCACTATTGAGCTTCCAAAATGGATTTGCTATCTATCGTTCAAATCCCTTCGGAAGGTGGTTTTGTGGTTTTGTAGATGTAATTGTAACTCAAAATTCACTGATCGTAAGAGATGTAATGGATTGACTTGGGCAGATGAAACTCGAAGCTTGCTACTAGATTGGCCTAAGCTCTACAATATCATCAACGGGATTGCTCGAGGACTCCTTTATCTTCACCAAGATTCGAGACTACGAATAATCCACAGAGATCTAAAAACCAGCAATATTTTGTTGGATCACGAAATGAATCCAAAAATCTCAGACTTTGGCCTGGCTAGACGTTTTGGAGAAAATGAAACTGAGGCCAATACTAATAAAGTGGCTGGAACGTAGTAAGTGTCATTTCTATCATACGCATTTTATCTTCATAGTCTGCAAATGAAACTTAAAATTCTATGAATACATGCAGTGGTTACATATCTCCAGAGTACGCAAATTATGGGCTCTACTCGCTAAAATCAGACGTCTTCAGCTTTGGAGTATTGGTGCTAGAGATAGTGAGTGGCTATAAGAACAGAGGATTCCATCATCCAGATCACCACCTCAACCTTATTGGGCATGTAGGTGTCACAGATTATCTTTAACTTCAATATATTCCAGTTACCAAATGCCCGCGCATGTTTAATGAAACCTGAGCACCTTAAATCTTCAATGTGTTATTTATTGACAACATGGTTTTGTTTATCAGGCTTGGAGACTGTTCAAACAAGGCAGGCCTCTGGAACTAGCTGCGGGATCAAAAGTTGAAACACCCTTTTTGTCTGAAGTGCTACGTTCAATTCACGTAGGGCTATTGTGTGTGCAGGAAAATCCAGAAGATAGACCAAACATGTCATATGTGGTTTTGATGTTGGGTAATGAAGATGAATTGCCTCAGCCTAAACAACCAGGATTTTTCACTGAAAGGGTAATGAAGTTGAAGTAAGCAATTCATCAAGCCAGAGCAAACCACCTTCGGCAAACGTATGCTCAGTTTCAGTGTTAGAGGCAAGATAGATTACTTGTATTTTTATTCTTATGAAAACTTGTGTGCTTGTTTTACGTGGTCTTGATGTTTGTGATCGTGTGCTCATAAAAACTCTGCTGAATGTTTTCCCTGGCAAGGTTAGTTTATAGGAAATTATTAACATTTTTCAGTGGAAAAAAAAAAGAAGAAAAGCTGAGAAGTTAAAATTTAATGCAAATACAAATACAACTCAAGCTTTTAGAGGAGTGGGACTTAAGCAAACTAGGCTCTCGGCTCGGCTCGGCTCGATTGAGGCCTGGACTTGGATGTATTGTAAAATAATAATTTTTTACACTACAAAACATTATTTTATCCCAACTTAGATTTGAACTTTAATCTGGCCTTTAAAGAATTACTAGTTCAGTCTATAAATGGTAAAATTGATTAGTTTTTTTCTGGAAAGATTTATGTAGATCTGAACAATTCTTTTAGCTCAAAAAACATCTAATTTAAAGCTACAAATGGTTAGGTTTAATTCAAATTTTATAGAGGGTAATCAAAGCTAATAAAAGAATTTTATCAGCTTTTGGTTTCTAAAATTATCTATAAAAGGGTTTGAAGAAGAGTGTTTTCAGGTTGGTTTTTCAACATTGTTTGGATAGATTTTTATATCGAATTTGACATTCTTCTTCACATAATTTGCATCTTAAATCTTCTAGTTTTTTAAGCTGTATTCCTTTTTATTTTCCTCGTGCTTTGTTTCAATCATTGTAGAAAGACATTAAGTATATTTCATTTGTATATGTTAAACATTGTTTATGAGTGCACCTAAAGAAGACAGTGTTGTTGAAATCCTGTGAGGCTTATTGAAGTGAGTTTTCTTGCATAAAATGAGGAGCAATACAGCTTCAAGGATAAATGATTTTAACTTTGGCAACAAAAAAAAATGAGATTGGTTATATTCTAAAATCTTCAACAAGTAATTACTTTAAATTGGTTTTGTTTACGTAAATTTTTTATATATATAAAAATTTAGTATACATGCTAGGATTATATTTCTATATCTTGTGCAAGTCTATATATTCATGCTATCATTTTTTTATTGCACGGTTACCATGTTCTTGTTGGGTCCTAAAATATGAGTTATGCCACCAAGTTTTCTCTTTTATTTTACTTCTCTAACAAACTGAATCGACTTATCAAAGAATAATTATCTTCATGTTATCATCCTATACTTCTTATTCACGAACTATTATTCATTGGGTGGGGTTATCAGATTCTAATATTGTTGGTATCTATATTCAAGGTTATCTTTGTGTCACACTTTCAAATCTGATTTCTTGGCTTTTCAAGAGTTGCATTGTTTCTATATGAGTTATGCCACCAAGTTCTCACAAGCAGAGGCAGAGCTAGGCCCTGCAAAATCTTAAGATTTATAACTAGACACAACTCAATTATATATATATATATATATATATATATATATATATAAAAGGAAAATATTGTCTTTTTCCATAAGAAATATAAATCCCTAGTTAAAAAGATAATAGCCACACCAGCAACCTAAAATCCTTCCTTCCTCTATTATTTTCCCTGGCCCTCACCCACCAAAATCCTTCAATTGAGACTGCCTAAAATTCTCCCTGCTTTTTTCTAAGCCACAACAAAGAATTTCAATTCAAGTTTGGTTTATTTTCAATTTTTTGGCAAGTTAACTTCTCTTTTTTTACTTTTCTTCCCAAGTTTCAATCACTCAACTCTTTCTCAACCCCCTTTTCACACAATCATATTAACTTTGTTTAGATTTATTGACTCAACTTTTCACTCAAAATATTTTTATTATTATATATCTTGGCATGTCTTGTCATTTTTAATTTCACTATTAAAATATTTATACTAAAATACTTTGTTTGATATTTGTAACGTGTTTAACTTTAAACTGCAATGCAATCTATTATTATTAATAAAAAAATTATAAATTTTTCTATGAGTGTTATTGATATTGTTATATTTATTTAATAATAAAAATGTTTGAATTTTTTGTTCTTTTGTTAAGATATACTTACAACAATTTTGATGGTGATCCACTATAAAAATAAAAAAAAAAAAAAAAAAAAAACACTATTGCTTTCGTACCAATAGTATAATAATAATTATTTTTAATGTATTTTTTATTCAGAAATGTATTAAAATAATATATTTTTTAAAAATATATATATTTGAAATAGCACATCAAAATAATTCAAAATATAAAAAATAATTTGAAGTAAAAAATTAAAAATTTCAAAAACTCTATAGAAGTGAAAAGAAGTTATTTTTAAGTTAGTGAAGTAAAGGAATCTATTAAAATTCAAAACTCAATAAATTATCAAGGGAATGAATCTTCTCAACAAATGAGTTGGAAACACAGATTTTCTGCATTATATACTTTAATCTTACTATTATAGTATGATTAAAGGGAGATTCTGTGCATATATAATAATCATCCCAATGCTTATATCAATTAGGCAAATTAGCTTTAATAAAAAAGAATTGATAAAACTTTACTCAGCATTTCCAAAACTTGGTCAAATCTACCAATTGGGCTAGATTGCATTAAATTATAAGCTGAGTACCGGTTCAAATTTGTCAAGATTTTTAACAAATAAAAACAAAACCATAATTTTTTCAAGAATATAATCATTAAAAAAATTAAGTAAATGCAAAATGGCATAATTTATTAGTAACAAGCTATTAAAATCGTTCAAGTGAATTTAAATTAATTGGAGAATAATTAGTTCATTAATAAGTGGAAGTGGAACTGATATAATTAATTTAAATGACCTGATGAATTAGTTTATAATCTAGATAAATTCGATGGTAATTTTCAAAATTAATTCGATTATAATTTTATCACTCTCAATCCTAAAAACAAACTTATCATAGTAGAAAACAATGGAATTAATTAGAAAATCTAGGCTTTGAAATAAATGTTTTTTTTTTTGTAAACTAAGAGATAAATAATAGTGATTTTGTTTTTAATTTTCATAGGAATAATAACTTATTGCATTCGATTAAAAAATTAGGTGAGGAATTATTACAATCCAAGTTTGAAAATAGGAATAATAAAATCACTTGGAAATTCAATAATTCGTTTGTATTTCTTATTTCATTTATTTTGAGGCAGAGGAAAATGTTTGTTTTTTTTTTCTTAAATTTAAATTACATGAATTAAATCTATCATATTATAAATTTTCAAACTTGTGCTGTTGCTTGTTATAGCATTGCTGTTGGAGGATTGCTCCATGGACTAAACAGATTACAGTTAGCACAGCAATTGGGATCATATACAGTGTTATAGTCATGAAGCTGAATCTCACCACTGGTCTGGTCCCAAATCTCAATGTCTCTGCTGCTCTTCTTGATACAGAGAGGAATATTCCTGGGAGCACTAAGGAACCTGGGATTGGTTGGATGACTGGTTTCCTCTTTGTAAGCAGCTTCGTTGGGCTACTTGCTCTAGTTCCTCTGCGAAAGGTAATATGTTTTCTTCAATTTGCTTGATGAATCGATTGTTTGTGTTTTACTAGTGTTGGTGTTCTAGAGGTAATTCTTCATGAATTGATGATTGCAAGTTTTCAACTTCATTTGAATCCTAATCCACAATGAGCTCGACTTCTTCTGTATGTTAATTACTTATGAAGCTTGAATTTGTCTCTGATCATGCATTTTTGTTGCCCTAGATCATGATAATAGATTACAAATTGAGTTATCCAAGTGGAACTGATAGGTGAGCTTCAAGGAGAGTGGTTCCCTTCAACTTAATGGCTACAAGGTCTGCAATTAATAAATTTTAGCTCCATTTCTTCAGGAGATTCCCCACGCATTCCTCGGTGCTTGTGGTTTTTGCTGAAATAAGTCTTAAAGAAATTCATTTTTGTTTCAGGGTTTCATTTCTATTTCTCGGATCCTAGGAGATGGCCTCTACAATTTTCTCAAGAAATTCATATTTCATTGCCAAGAGTATAGTTGTCAAACCCGACTCGGCGGTTAACCCGATCAAAGAGTCGGGTCCCGGGTTTTATGGGAAAACCAGGGTCAACCCAGATTAACCCGGAAAAATTAAAAAAATATATATTCAAAGTTTTAATATTTCATATGAAAAAAAAAAATCCATGTAAACATAAGCTATACATATTGTAAATAATAAAGTTTAAAAGAATATTTTAAAAAGTTTTTTATTCCACATTGAAAAAACATAATTTTTTTTCTTGTGAATATAAAGTATATATACTAAAGGGTTTCAAATCCCATATTGAAAAAGCATAACTTGTTTCTTGGAAACATAGAGTATAATTTCAAATCCCACATTGAAAAAAACATAATTTTTTTCTTGTGAACATAAAATATATATAGAAAAAGGTTTCAAATTCCATTATTAAAAAAAAAATTATTAAGAATATAAAATATATATATTAAAAGGTTTCAAATCCCGCATTTAAAAAAAATAAAATATTTTTATAATATTTATATATATTAACTTTTAAAAAGGCCAGGAGTATACGTGCCAGAGCAAAAGATATCCTCACCTCACTTGAAAATCATGATTCTCATCACATCATCCTATAAATTGAAAATTAATGGTAAGAAACTATTGTCCCACCTAAAGTTTGATAAGATCAGCATTCATCAAATACCATCCTGCCAACATTATTCATTTGAGCAAAATAACCACTTGCATGATACAATCCCAAGTCCGATTTTCAAACAAGAGAACTTGGAAGCCCTTATTCTTGCGTCTAGTAGTAAATTGATAGGTGAGATTTCTTTTTCTATTTGCAAGCTGAGATTCCTTCGGGTCCTGGACTTGTCTAACAACAACTTGAGTGGTTCTACGCCATTATATTTGGGGAACTTCAGCAACATGCTCTCAGTATTGCATTTAGGCATGAAGAATCTTCAAGGCACTATCCCTTCAACATTTTCAAAGATAATAGCTTGGAATATCTCAACCTTAATGAAAATGAATTAGAAAGGAAAATACCATCATTTATCAGCAACTGCACAATGTTGGAAGTTCTTGATCTTATTAATAATAAGATTGAGGATGCATTTCTTTTTTTCTAGAAACGCTTCTAGAGCTGCAAGTTATTATTCTAAAATTCAATAAACTCTAGAGTTTTGTGAAGGGTTTGACTGCATATAATTTATTCTCTAAATTACGGATTTTTGACATTTTTTACAATGATTTTAGCGGGCTGTTGTCAACTGGTATTTCAATACTCTTGAAAAATGATGGCCTATTCCGTAGAAATGAATGACGTGGAAAGGATTGGAATTTGAGTTTGTAAAAATTCAAGGTATCCTTGTAGTAGTTGATTAGTCAAGTGATAGTTTCACTGGTGAGATTCCAAAATTGATTGGAAAGCTTAAAGGACTCCAACAACTTAACCTCTCTCACAATTACATTATTGGTCATATCTAATCATCGTTAGGAATTTTGACCAATCTAGAATCATTAGATATATCTTCAAATTTGTTCACCGGAAGGATTCCTATACAGTTGGTAGATCTAACATTTGTTGAAGGAAAGTAGTTAGACACGTTTGATCATCGTTCATTCGAAGAAAACTCGGATTTTTGTGGATTTTCAATGCCAAAGAATGTAGCAATGGCGAGGCACCACCATTACCACCATCAAATTTTATTGCAGGAGATGATTCAACATTGTTTGAAGATGGGTTTGGATGGAAAGCTGTGGCAAATGGGTATGGATGTGGGTTTATGTTTGGAGTCATAATGGGATATGTTGTGTTTAAAACAAGAAGACTTGCATGGTTTCTGAAAATGGTTGAAGATCAATGGAGTCTTAATGCAAGCAGAACAAAGAAGAATGCTAGTAGAAATGATGCAAGAAGAAACTAAACAATTTTGTTCTTGTTCTTGAGTTTTTTTTACTCTGCATTACTGTTTGGATATTTACTTTCATAAGAGATCATAAATTGTAAGATCCTTTGTTGATTTACTCCACACTTGAGAAACTTTGTATTGCGAGGAACCAGTTTCTGAAAATTTGTTAGGGTCTGCATCTTTTGGAAAAGATTTATCAATAAATGGATGCATCTAACCTACATGATTGCTGCGACAGGATAAATTAAAATAGACCCTGCTCCAAAATTAATACAAAGAGGTAGCCAGCCAGCAAACGCCAAGTAATTATTAGGAAAGCCAAATAGATCATTGTATTTGCTGATCATTTTCTATCAGGCAAAGGCCCGAAAATAAGCACACATGCAAGCATAAAATAAAAGGCAACAACATCCTTGTCGTATCAGATTTTTTTTTTTTAATGAGTCGTACTCCGTCCAATATATTTAAATTTGGATCGGACCCGATCCGATCATGAACAGTGAAGTCATTCTCCACTGTTCACATATAATTAGTACTTAAAAGTGCATTTTTATCAAGGTTTTATATCATCATTTTGCACTTGAAGTATCAATAACTCCTTAACTAAATCATGTTTTATAATAACATACCTAATAATATAAGATATCTTTAATTTATGGTAAATGTTCATCTTAAATGAAGGCCTATCACATTAATGAAAGGATTGATTGATGAGTTCAAGTATTGAAATTGAAAGGACAAAGAGATGGCCAAACTTAGAAAAGAGATGTTGGTGGAGTCCAAACTGGAACACTGTTTGGTAATTGGGTCATATATCGAGTTCTAGATGTCCAAATGATCTTAATTTTTTACACAGATTTGGTAAGACATAGGCCTATGACTTTGATGTAGAGTCCAAGATTTAAAAAGGTCGTTTTCAAGTCCAAATTATAGCAACAATGGAGAAGTCCGAATTTGTCTTGTAGCCCAGACACTGTTCGGTAATCAGCCTATATCTCGAGTTCTAGAAGTCCAAATGCCCTCAATTTTTTTCTTCTGGAAAGATAAGACAATTTCCTAGAACTTTCATGAGTACACATTCGCTATGAAAGGAACTTAATTTGTTGTTAACATAAGTTATCACCATGAATACCTGATAATATTTGCAAGTATTGGCATTACTTGAACAAGATAATTAATATAATCATGTTAACAATTATAATATGATTGGAACCTCATTTGTTGTGGTTTCTAGTTGAGTAATAAGAGTTTATACTATACTTGTTTGAAGTACCATTAGTGGGTCCTCTAACCTTGACATTTGTTTTTATTATTGTTTAATCCTCATATTAATCTTACATCTTAAAGTCCTCTTTTATTATTACTATTACTATTATTAATATCATTACTACTACTACTACTTCTATTATTACTATTATTGTTATTATTATATTACTATACTATGTTATTATTAGTATTATTATTATTGTTGTTGTTGTTGTTTGTTGTTATTTTATAATTTAATATAGTTAACTTCCTTATGGTTCTACCCCGATCTTGCCCGGTTATTTATTACTTTGACATTCCTGCACTTGGAATAAGACATTAATCTTTTAGTTGTGTCAAGTTTTTGGCGCCGTTGCCGGGGAGGTAAATTGTTGTATAAATTATAATATTTATTTTATGTTCTCTTTTCAATTTTTATTTTATCTAACTTTTGTTTCCTTTGTTTTGTTTTGTTTCTTTTTATTCTCTTTCTTTTTTTTCATTTTATTCCCTTCTTACACGTGCATGAGAGTTTGGTCACATACATCAAGTGGTAGACTTTGTAAGGTATCCTCATCATTTTGAAAAAATATGGTCGAAGAAGATAAATCAATTGTTTTCAAATAAGAATAATGAGAAAAACCGTGTGAAAACACTTAGAGACCACATGAATCCTACAAGAACAAGTGCTTCCTCATGCATAATTTTCCCTCTTGATGCATCTCATTTCAACTTTTACCTTCTTGTCATGGCTTAAACCTAGAAAATCCATACTTTCATTTAAGGGAATTTGAGGAGGTCTGTAACACCTATAATGACTCAAATTGTAGCATGAACACCATTAGATTAAAGCTTTTTCCTTTTTCATTAAAAGATAAAGCTAAAACATGGCTACAAAATTTGAGACCAGGATCTATTCATGCTTGGGATGAAATGCAACAATAATTTTTAAAGAATTTTTTTCCGTCTCACAGAATAAACTCTTTCAAAAGACAAATCATCACTTTCACTCAAAAGCCAGGAGAAACATTATACCAATGTTAGGATAGGTATCGAGACTTGTTTAATGCTTGCCCTCATCATGGTTTTTAAACATGAAGATTGGTTTCATATTTTTATGAAGGGTTAACACCTAGAGATAGGTAAATGGTTGAATTGATGTGCAATGGAACTTTTGAAGATAAAGACTCTAATGAAGCAATGGAGTACCTATACTTGCTAGCCGAAAATGCTCAAAATTAGGACACCACAGGTACTTTTGAGACACCAAGTAAAACTCAACCTCATACATCTAGTGGAGGTATGCACAATCTTAGGGAAGATCATGACCTCCAAGCCAAGTTTGCATCTTTAGCTAGAAAAGTCGAAGCACTTGAATTGAAAAATAGTGGTCAATTAAAATATGTTCAAGACATTGTGTGTCAAATCTGTGAAACCAAGGAAACACTCAAAAATGATTTTTTCAACTTTGGCCTTCTTTTAGGGAATACTCCATGAACAAGCCCATGCTTTAAACAGTTTCCAAAGGCTAACCATAACCGTATACTCACAAATGTATAACCCTGGTTGGAGAAAGAGTCACCCAAATTTCAGTTGGAAGAGTGATAACAATAATACACAAACTTCACAGCCACCGTTTCAAGCATACCATAATTTTCAAAATTCTCATGGATATGCACCTCCTTATGCTCCACCTCCCTAAGAAATCTTAAGAAAACATTACATGCATTCATTTGAAAAGCAAGAGGCAATTAACACTCAACTTGCTCAAGGCATGACAGATTTTAAAGATACTCTTACAAAGTTAACATCTGCTCCTAGTTTCCAAGAGAAAGGTAAGTTTCCATCTCAACCACAGCAAAATCCAAAAGGACAATACAATGCAAATACAAGTAGTTCCGAAAGCCAACACATGGATCAAGTCAAATCAGTCATCACTCTTCATAGTGGTAAGGTTATTGAAAAACCCATTCTTGAACCTTGTGAGAAAGATGATGAGTCTATCTCTGAGGGAAAGGAAGGGTTTGAACCTGAACATTGCAAAGAAAAGACTGATTCTCCACCAGCACTTCCATTTCCTCATGCCATGACCAAACAAAGGAAAGTCAATCACAACTTTGAAATCTTTGAAACTTTCAAACAGGTAAGAATCAATATACCTTTGCTGGATGCTATTAAACAGGTTCCTTCCTATGCTAAATTTTTGAAAGATCTGTGCACTATGAAGAGAAAACTGAATGTGAAAAAGAAAGCCTTTTTAGCCGAACAAGTAAGTGACATTCTTCAGAGCAATAATGCTTTGAAATATAAAGACCCTAGTTGTCCTATAATTTTTGCTTTATTGGAGAACATAAAATTGAAAGAGCTTACTTGATTTTGGAGCTAGTGTGAATTTACTTCTATCGCACGTGTGCGGCGTCGTGGCAAAAATATCCAACCTTAAAATCACGTCTAATGTGGCGAATGTGGGGAGACAAGGAATTCTTGTCTTTTATTGGTGGAAAATTAGAATGGGAGTCGCCACCTAGTATTTTGATCACTAAGAGATCAGGTACGGGGACTAGTTGTGTAAAGGGAAGGTTTTAGCACCCAAAATACGCCCTGCCTAAGGTAGGCTACATTGTTTAATTGTCTGATAAAATCTAAGGTTTTGTCGTGTTTTCTAGTTGTTGGTCCGTCTATGGTTTAAGAAAAGTCATCTTCGATAAAGAGATCATTATCTTATCCGGTAAAACTTAACTGTTCTAACGTTAACAAAAGAATTTTAATATCTAGAATACGTCCTACATATAAGATCAAAACCCTAGATATTAAAGAAAAACAAAATAACTTTTTTTTGGAATTTTTGAAATATTGGCCTAGTTCTCGTGACTTTAATAAACTAGTTATTAAAGCCAAAATGCATGCTAATACAAATTTTTGAATCTTTGTTGTATGAAAATATGATATGATTTTTTTAATTATTTTTTGAAAAAAACCTAGGCTGTATGCATGAAAACAAAAAAAAAAATTAATGTTTTGATGAAAATCAGGTATTTTAATATCGGATTTGTATCTTTACAGTATAAAAATACAAACCAATAATGATCAAAATGCAGTAAAACACATACGAGAAAATCACAAATTTTTTGAAAAGATTTTTGTAAAAATTTCTTTTGGGCTGGACCCAGCTGGTTTCTACCCATAAGCATGCGTGAACAATTTACGCACACCTGCTACAGTCACGATGTAATTAATTTTCAAGTGCACAGTGTACGTGCATTATCTGCAAAGTTAGGGAAATTTACTTGGAAACTGAGACCAACAAAAATGACTATGCTAAGACTTTGGCTCACGGTCAGTAGTAACTGGTTCTGAGGAAGACGAAGACGATGGTAGCACTAGATTGGTCTCTACGGTTTCCTCTGCTTACATTCTTTCCTTCTGCTCGTTTATGTTTCCCTTTCGTGCTGCTTCCCCTCTCCCTCTGTTTTTTTCCTTTTCTCTTCTCCACCCACGGTCACTCTCTCTGTTTCTCTCTTTTCTTTCTCTTCTTCCCCTTCCTGTTCTCTGTGTTTCCCTCTTCCTGTTTCTTTTTCTCCCTCTTTATCTCGTCCTTCTTTTTTTTTTTTTCTGTCTACCCTCTTTGCTCCTCTGTTTTTTTTTCTTCTTCCCTCTCTGTTTCCTGTCTCTTTCGTTCTTCTCCTCTCTCCCCTTTATTCTCTTTTTTCTTTATGTCTTTCTCCTGGTTTTTCACCCCAGTCTTTCTGCCCCTTTCCCCCTCTGTTTTCTCCCTCCTTAGTGCAGTACATCCTCTGGCTTTTATAGCCAGATGATGCAAGCGTTTTCTTTGTAGGGATGGAGTAACGGCCGAAGAGATATCAGCCGTGGAACATGGCCCCTTGATCACCGCCTTCGCGGCTGCAAACGTTTCTCCACCAGCTGTAATGTAACGTCTTCTAAAGAAGACAGTGACCAGTGTTGAGCGAAATAGCGTCTTTTTGCAGTTTTAAATAATATTTCCGATTTGATCCATGAATTTTTATGTAATTTTGTAATCAAGTCCCCCGGAAAATTGTAATTAGACCCCTTGAGTTTAGCGCCTTTTATGATTTGGTCCTTGGTTTTGAATTATTTCAATTAAATCCTTAATTGGCCATCAAACTTCAATACTTATGCAATTAAGCCCCTGATTTGAATAAATCAACTCTTCAAAATTATAATTGCACCCCATAACTTTAATTATTTCCAATAAAAGCCTAAATTGACTTAAAAAATCAATTTTCTTGCAATTAAACCCTCTATAAATTCAATTAAACCTTGGATAAAATTTAATTGAGTCCATAAACATCTTATTTTGGACTTTTCTTCCTCAACTTGAATTTTTCTTTGTCAATAGGGCTCTCATTAGTAGAAAATATAATGTCAAATTTCAATTTTTGTATTTATGATCCTCCTCGACCAATTCCTAGCCATTTTATAGGCGTTCCAACATCCTTTTCTCACTCCTTTTATTATTATATTTTTTGTATTCCTTCCGAATAGTTTTTTTTTTTGTATTTTCTTATTTTTTGTAAGGAAAACCAAAAATGGGTAACAACAACTTCCATATTCAGTCTTTTAAAGTCTCAATCTAGGTGAGTTAAAACCAACTTCTGTAAATCTTTTACTTGCTGATAGCTCTGTAAAAGTGCCTAGAGGAATAGTTGAGGATGTGTTAGTACAAGTTGATAAATTCATTAACCCTGTAGATTTTATTGCCTTGGATACACAACCTGTTGAAGCATGTAATTCAATTCCTGTCATTTTAGGACGTCCATTTCTTGCCACTTCTAATCCATTGATTAATTATAGGAATGGATTGATGATGCTATCATGTGGAAACATGACATTGGAGATGAATATTTTCAACATTTACAAGCAACCTTGATGCGAACCTCGTGATCACGTGGTCACGCAACCCACAATCAAGATTGAGATCTAATCTCGGAAAGCCGAAATAGGTCTGATAGGAGTGTGACACAATGGAAACCTGCCCTAAGGCACCAACACTATTGGAATGAGTAGAATGACGCCATGAAGCCAGTTAATCTTCGATAAGTTAGATTCAGTTCGTTCAAGAACTGAAGAATGCAAGAATCACTCTCACACGTTAAAATTGAAAAATTCAGAATAATATTCATCAAGCTGCTGAAATTTTGGCCTACATGAGTTTAAATAGTTCTTGAAAAGTTAACCCTAATGGACCCCTTATGTGGACTTATATGAGGTCCACTCAAAACTGGCCAAAAACCCTAAACTAGAAAGCCCATAACCGGATCCAAACAAGCCTCGGACCCTAGCTCAAAACAGAATTTTAATTAAGCCCAGACATGAAAGAAAATAATAAAAATAACTAATTTGTCATTAAATACCACCAGCCTTTCTTTCCTTGTGTAGCTAGGAAGACTAAGGAATCCTTATAAGAAAAGGATTCTGAAACATTAATGAATCACTGCCACACTTGTAGATTATATTGCAGCTCATTAAAGATCATTGTGGAATTAGGAAATTCCCAAAACCAACTGCTACATCCTTGTAGGAAAAGAATCCTAACCAAATAGGAAGTCCACAAGTCAAATGGAAGTAAATAACAAAATTCGTACAGCCTCCGTTGACCAATATTACGGTTCCTTCCCAAACTTCGATTGACCTGAATTTTTAACCCAAGGTAGTAAGATATGTCTGGAGAGTCCACATACAATTTTAGCCCGATCCAACGGTCGGATTGAGAATTATGACTGTTGCCGTAAACCCAGACTGTTGCGCTTTTTACGTCAAAATCCAAATCTGACCTTACTTGGGTCATATCACAGGGCTGAACCGTATCATTCCCTCCCTCTTTAAGAAGATCCACCCTCGAATCTTGAATAGGATTAATGGTGACTTCAGTCGCCTCTTGTTTAAGCCTTCAGAATCCCCTTATTACTAACACCTTTCTCCAACAACACTGTATAGACTGACAAGAATTTCAAATAAGCACGCTGTACTAACCACTTGCGTACATACTTTTGAATGATAACCACAGTGACTTTCCTTCATCTTTCATTCTTTTGGCACTGTACCTCTTTTTCCAATGAAGCTTGAAGATCATAGAATAATCTTCTACACTTATCAACTTCTCGTTCTAAAACCCCCAAACCATGGCTTAGTTTTTCGCATCGTTGATCTACAATCCTCCTCTATTCCATCTCCCTTGGTGAATACATGACACAGATAGGAAGAAAAAAAAAACAAGAAGACGATGAGAAGAATAGAGTTGATAACAAGAAGAACAGTGATTTAGATTCGAGATTACGAATCTGACTTTTGTTTGGACCAAAACTTATCGAAAAAGACAAACAAATGTGAAAGTGATGAAAATAACTCAAACAACAACCAAATATCAAAATATGACTATAGTATAATGGCAGGAACGAAATCAACAGGAAAAAAAACAAGTTTTGAAAGATAACACCAAATAGACTGTTACGACAAAACAAGACCCAATTCAGGAACCTAAAGAAACCGTTATCCAACTGATCTCAAATTAAATATATAGTATTATGATACTAAACAAACAGCAAATCAAACTTTCTAGGGTGTTAGATTATGTCTAGGTACCAAAACCCTTTGTATGATCAGTTTGTGGCATAATTGAACCTCCATTTAAAACCTCCAGAAGCCGATATCAAAATAAGCCCAAATTTAATATGTTGTGCAATATAATCCCCAATACACAGAATATCTTTTCAATTGATTCTAAGGTGGTTTGCTTATGGTTCACTAAGAGTAGTGTTTTTGCGGCAGAATTGAACCTCGAATTAAAATCTCGAGCAAACAATATCAGAATAAGGCAAAATTTGATATATGATGCGATCCCACCCCCAATATATTGAAAATGAACTTTCAATTGATTCCAAAGTGGTTTTCTTATGGTTCACTAAGAGTAGTGTTTTTGCAGCAGAATTGAACCTTGAATTAAAACCTCAAGCAAACAATAACAGAATAAGGCAAATTTTGATATATGATGCGATCCCACCCCCAATAGACTGAATATGAAGTTTAAATTGATTCCGAGGTGGTTTACTTATGGTTCACCAAGATTTGTGTTTCTGCGGCAAAAATTGAATGATCCTTCAAATTTCAACTAATCACTCTTTTCTCGATTTCTTTCTCTTTTTTAATAAACTGATATGATTAGAGACAGTAACCGAATGAAATATAATTTTTTTTTTTTGCTTAGATGACATAGACTCGAAGAACAAGAAGATGGACGCAAACACTAAAAAACTTAAGGGAACACTAAAGAAAAAAAAAACGAAAATAACAGAATGATATGACCTTGTTTCTAATTCCCCCAAAATAGGTCTGATAGGAGTGTGACACAATGGAAACCTACCCCAAGGCACCAACACTATTGGAATGAGTAGAATGATGCCACGAAGTCAGTTAATCTTCGATAAGTCAGATTCAGTTCGTTCAAGAACTGAAGAATGCAAGAATCACTCTCACACGTTAAAACTGAAAAATTCAAAATAATATTCATCAAAGCTGTTGAAATGTTGGCCTACATGAGTTTAAATAGTTCTTGAAAAGTTAACCCTAATGGACCCCTTATGTGGACTTATATGAGGTCCACTCAAAACTGGCCAAAAACCCTAAACTAGAAAGCCCATAACCTGATCCAAACAAGCCTCGGACCCTAGCTCAAAACAGAGTTTTAATTAAGCCTAGACATGAAAGAAAATAATAAAAATAACTAATTTGTCATTAAATACCACCAGCCTTTCTTTTCTTGTGTAGCTAGGAAGACTAAGGAATCCTTATAAGAAAAGGATTCTGAAACATTAATGAATCACTGCCACACTTGTAGATTATATTACAACTCATTAAAGATCCTTGTGGAATTAGAAAATTCCCAAAACCAGCTGCCACATCCTTGTATGAAAACAATCTTAACCAAATAGGAAGTCCACAAGTCAAATGGAAGTAAATAACAAAATACGTACAGCCTCCGTTGACCAGTATTGCAGTTCCTTCCCGAACTTCGATTGACCTGAATGTTTAACCCAAGGTAGTAAGATATGTCTGGAGAGTCCACATAAAATATTAGCCCGATCCAACGGTCGGATTGAGAATTATGATTGTTGCCGTAAACCTGAATTGTTGCGCTTTTTATGTCAAAATCCAAATCTGACCTTACTTGGGTCGTATCACAGGGATGAATCATATCAAACCTGAAGATGATAATGATTTACAGGAAGTGGACTTTATTGAAAAATTAGTTCATGATCAATTTCAAACCACTTTTAGAGAAATTGAGATTGATGAATCTGATGATTTGCAAATGATATACTTTTAGGAAGAATCAAAGGCATGTAATTAAAGACCAGAAATTGAAGAATTACCACCACAATCAATTGAGTCCATACCTTCAAGTGTTCAACCACCAAAACCTAATTTGAAGCCATTACCATTTAATCTCAAATACTCATTTTTAGGAGAAAATAAAACTTTTCTGGTAATAATCTCTTCCAAACTTAATGCACATCAAGAAGGTAAGTTATTACAGACTCTGAAAATGCACAAAAATGCATTAGGATGGACCATAGTTGACATAAAATAAATTAGCCCTTTGATTTGCACACACAAGATTTATTTGGAAGAAAATGCTAAACCCTCTAAAGAAATACAACAACGACTTAATCCTAATATTAAATAAGTAGTGAAAAATAAAGTCATTAAACTTCTAGATAATGGAATCATTTATCCTATTTCTAACAGTAAATGAGTAAGTCCTACCCAAGCTATACCCAAAAATTCTTGAGTCAATGTAATAACAAATGAGAAAAATGAGTTAATTCCTACTAGGACTATTATTGGTTAGCGCATGTGCATTGACTATAGAAAACTTAATTCAATGACTAGAAAATATCATTTCCCCTTACCTTTCATGGATCAAATCCTAGAAAGAGTTGCAGGTTATGAATTTTATTGTTTCCTAGATGGCTATTCAGGTTACAATCAAATTGAAATTGCATTGGAAGATCAAGAGAAGACTACTTTCACATGTCCATTTAGTATTTTTGCATATCGAAGGATTCCTTTTGGATTATGTAATGCACCAGCCACGTTTCAAAGATGCATGCTTAGCATATTCAATGATATGGTTGAACGTTTTCTTTAGATTTTTATGGATGATTTTTCTGTTTTTGGTGATTCATTTGATGATTGTTTGACTAACTTAGAAAAGGTTTTTAACATGTGTGAAGAGAAGAATCTTGTACTGAATTGGGAAAAATATCACTTTATGGTAACAAACGGCATTGTACTTGGTCACATTGTTTCATCGAAAGGAATTGAAGTTGACAAATCTAAAATCAAGTTTATTGCCAACTTACCAGCACCAAAATCTGTTAAAGATGTTAGATCATTCTTAGGACATGCTGGTTTTTACAGAAGGTTCATCAAAGATTTTAGTGTAATATCTAAGCCCTTGAGTAACCTTCTAACAAAGAATAATATTTTTGAATAGACTGAACATTGTGAAGAAGCCTTTGTTAAACTTAAAAACTTGCTTACTTCTGCTTCTATCATTCAACCTCCTGATTGGTCATTACCTTTTGAAATAATATGTGATGCTAATGATTATGCCGTGGGTGTTATCTTCGGACAAAGAAAAGATAAGAAATCTTATGTGATTTACTATGCAAGTAAAACTTTAAATAGTGCTCAAATAAATTACACCACCACTAAAAAAGAATTACTTGCAGTAGTATTTGCATGTGATAAATTTAGGTCTTATCTTGTTGGCTCACCTGTTGTTGTTTTTAGTGATCATGCAGCATTGAAATATCTTCTTTCTAAGAAAGATTATAAGGCTAGATTGGTGCAGTGGATTTTGTTACTTCAAGAATTTGATATCACAATCAAAGACAAGAAAGGCACCATAAATGTTGTCGTAGATCATTTGTCAAGATTGATAACAGATTCGAAATCTGACATCACACCAATCGATGACTACTTTCCCGATGAATCTTTACTTTCCATTTCTACAATGCCTTGGTTTGCTAATATTGTTAATTTTCTTGTTTCAGAACAATTGCCAGCTCATTGGAGTAACCAAGACAAAAGAAAGTTCTTGAATAAAGTGAAGAACTTTTATTGGGATGACCCTTATTTATTCAAATATTGTCATAATCAAATATTTCAAAGATGCATTCCTGACAATGAGGTAAGTAGTGTCATTAATTGTTTTTATTCTGAGGCATGTGGGGGTCATTTCTCGTCAAAAAAGACAACTGCAAAAATCTTACAAAGTGGATTTTACTAGCCCACCATATTCAAGTACTCACATGCATTCTGCAAGACTTGTGAAAATTGTCAAAAGTTGTGATCTATTTCAAAATGTCACATGATGCCTTTAAATCCTATTTTTTTTTCATTGAGATCTTTGACTATTGGGGTATAGATTTCATGGGTCCATTTCCTCCATCATTTGGTTTCGTGTACATATTAGTCGCAGTAGATTATGTTTTAAAATGGATAGAGGCAATTCCAAGTTGAAACAATGATCATAAAATAGTGATAAAGTTTTTTAAAGACAATATTTTGAGTCGATTTGGAATCCCTCGAGCAATGATAAGTGATGGTGGAACACATTTCTACAACAAGCCATTTGATTCTTTAATGAAGAAATATGGAATCACACCAAAAGTTTCCACCTGTTATCACCCTCAGACAAGTGGACAAGTAGAGCTTACTAATAGGAAGATCAAACAAATCTTGGAGAAAACAATGAACCCTAATAGGAAAGAATAGTCTTTAAAACTTAATGATGCACTTTGGGCTTATTGAACTGCTTATAAAACATCATTAGGTATGTCACCTTATAGACTAATCTATGGAAAACCTTGTCACTTGCCTGTGAAAATTGAACATAAAACTTATTGGGCTATTAAAACCTTCATTAATTCAAACCTTGATGATGCTAGTCAGCTACGAAAATTGCAAATAAATAAGCTTAAGGAAATAGGAAATGATGCATATGACAATTGAAGAATTCATAAAGCAAGAATCAAAGAGTTTCATGACAAGAAAATACTAAGAAAAACATTCAATATTGGTCAAAAAGTCTTGCTTTAGAATTCTCAACTCCATTTATTTCCTATAAAACTAAGATCAAGATGGAGTGGTCCTTTTATTATGAAATATGTGTATCCATATATAGGACCTGCGATATCGAGAATCCAAAGAATGACAATGTTTTTAAGGTAAATGGGCATCGTTTGAAAGTTTATTTTGATAAATTTTCGGTTGAAAATTACTCTATGGAATTAAGTGATCCTATATATAAAGATTGATTATTTTTCTTACATTGTTTTGTGTTTTGTTTTGATAGTCTCTCTCTCACCCCGGTCAAATGTTGGATAATAGTACACCGTGACTTAAGTTGGTTCTTTTAGTTTCCCATAATAACTGATAATCGTATATATTTCTACAACACTCTTCTCTTTCTCCCTTCTTTGAATCTTTTCCCCAATTCTCATTTAAAAATGGACACCACTCTTGAAAAATTGAAAAGGTATTTTCCCGTTTTGCCTCCAAATGCGATTACAAAAATTTACCATGCTAGGTGTACAAGATTGAGGTTGTTAATGAATCATGGAATTCCTGAAGATATTCACTGGCTAATTGAAGCAAAGGTCCGATTATCAGGTGAGTCCTCCAATTCTTGCATTTCACACATGCCTGAAACAGGTAAAAGCACTTTTGCAAAGAAACGTCATACAAAATGACTGAAAGTCTGTCACAAATGTGCTAGATGGACTTGTAATGCGACATGTCGGTTTTTAGGAATGGTATCTGTAAACCGTGAAGATAAAATACAATTCATTAAGGATGGCCTGAGTAAAGGGTCTTTAGATAATCTTTTGTTGACCCTTGAGACGTATCCTAGTGGAGATATGCATCATGTAATTCTTGATTTATGGCCACAATTCTAAAAAGAACATGCTCGACTTAGTCTTGGGAATCTAACTAAAAAAGATCATGTTTGCCAGTTTGTAAGAAAACTAGATGGGAAGCCTATCCCCAACCCATAGAGGGCGTTTAAGCTATTCTTGGACATAAAACCAAGGGAAGATGTGAGCCACAATCACAACTACCTGTACATACACATGCTTTTTCAAAATAAATAGTTAATAAAGAGAGAAAATGTGTGTGAGACTACAGTTAGCCTATATATAGGTGGTATGATTACATTTTTAATTTCTCATCTATAAATTCTTCTCGTCCTTCCCTTCATTTCCACTTAACCTATATATTCATCAAATATAGAAGTGTGTAGAAATGGCAGGTTCCTTAAGTCATCACATAAGAAATATTTGTGTTTTCGGTGGATCCAATCCTGGAAAAGAAAAAGAGTTTTTAGAATTAGCAAATCATCTTGGTCAGGTACTAGCTGAGAGAAAGATTCATTTAGTGTATGGGGAAGGCAGCCTTAGGTTAATGGGAGGTGTGTCAATGGCTGCATTTTTAAGAGGCAGTCAAGTTTTGGGGGTTGTCCCCAAAGCTTACCAAATGAGGACATCATTGGAAAAACAATTGGAGAGGAACTATAGGTCCCCACAATGTATGATCGACTAAATGTCATGTTTAACCATGTTGATGCCTTCATTGCCTTACCAGGTGGTCTGGGTACATTGGAAGAGATCTTTTATATTTCCTCTTAGGCCCAACTGCACATTCACCATAAACCTATAGGTTTGTTAAATGTTAATGGTTTCTATGATAAATTGTTGTCTTTTCTTGATCAAGCTATGAAACAGGAATTTCTAACATCTTCGACACGACAAATCATAATCTATGTTGCTACTGCTGAATAATTGATTGACCAACTATAATCTTTCATCCCTGTCATTAATCCCTGCATAAGTCGCCTAGATTGGTCAACTAAGGAAAGCCGTAAAAAGCTTAGATTAGATTTGAGCCTTCATTTGTGAAACCTTGTGTCTTTTGGTTTTATTAATAGCTTTTTTTTGTTACTTCTTGTATTTGTTTAAGTGTGTTTCAGGTTTGTCATTGTTCATTGTTTCAAGTGATGTCTTCTATACTCTATCTTTCTACCTTAGTACATTAAGGACAATGTCTCGTTTTGGTTGGGGGGAGAGGGTAGTAGTTTACATTAAAAAAGAAAACTAACTTGCTAACTGTTTTTGCTATTATTAAAACCAATTGATAAAATTGTTATTAGGATGGCAGAGTAAGGAGGAAATTTTATTGACTCTTGAGACGCATCTTAGTAAGTATCATCACCAGGGTCTATCAAAATACTTCTTGAAATATTCAGGTTTACAAACTCTCACATTTTTTATCACTTGATCCTGCTTATATACTCATTTAACAAGTATTCTTAAACTTTCATTTTCACGCACACACTTTAACATATGATTGTGGGTTGCACATTAGATTATTACATTATTTAAGTTCTTTTGTTAAAGGTAACAACTAAGGGAAAGGGATAGTATATAATTTGCAAAAAAAAATGATAATATTGATAATAATAAAAACATAAATAAGTTTGGTTTCGTAACCTCCCTAACCTAAGCAATATGCCCGAAAGGGTGTTTTAACACCTAATACCCTAAAATAAACTGACTTGGGAGCTATTGGCCCAAAGCTTGTTACATGGGTTAAAGAGAAAAGCTTAAGGGAATCAAACATTGCACTATCCACATATAAATATCTACAACCCGAGTTACAAAGCTCGTAGGGGTGTCTCAACACCTAATGCCCTAAGACCAACTGGTCTGGGAGTCAATAGCCAAAAACTTGTTACATGGGTTAAAGATGTATTGTGTTGTATGTGTATATATAAAACAAAAAAAAAACAATAAATAAATAAATAATCTCAACCCAAGGAAGTTAACCTTAACATTAGAACATAATATTGTTTTCTTCCAACAAAAGTCCCATCATCTATGTTTTCATACATTGAGCACATAAAAAGAAGTTTTATTATTATCTTGTTTAAGATATATGAAGCAGGAATATAAATTTAATGAGAGTTTGTTTATTTAGATAGATTAATGGAAGTTGAGTAATGAATGCCTTACTTTGTGGAACTTGCAAATTATTTTTCTATTTTAACACTTTGATTACTAAGGACTAGTAATAAGCTGGTTGGGGGGTGTGAGTAGTACTTAAAAGTGTATTTTTATCAAGGTTTTATATCATCATTTTGCACTTGAAGTATTAGTAACTCCTTAACTAAATCATGTTTTATAATAACATACCTAATAATATAAGATACCTTTAATTTATGGTAAATGTTCATCTTAAATGAAGACCTATCTCATAAATGAAAGGATTGATTGATGAGTTCAAGTATTGAAATTGAAAGGACAAAGAGAGGGCCAAACTTAGAAAAGAAATGTTAGTGCAGTCCAAACTGGAATACTGTTCGGTAATTGGGTCAAATCTCGAGTTCTAGATGTCCAAATGATCTCAAGTTTTTACACAGATTCGGTAAGACATAGGCCTACAACTTTCATATGGAGTCCAAGATTTAAAAAAGCCGTTTTCAAGTCAAAATTATAGCAACAACGAAGAAGTCCGAATATGTCCTATAGACTAGACACTATTCAATAATCAGCCTATATCTCGAGTTCTAGAAGTCCAA
This sequence comes from Populus alba, assembly GCF_005239225.2. Taxonomy (NCBI): domain Eukaryota; kingdom Viridiplantae; phylum Streptophyta; class Magnoliopsida; order Malpighiales; family Salicaceae; genus Populus; species Populus alba. Next base: position 2,456,470 of record NC_133293.1, read on the forward strand.
ATGACCTCAATTTTTTTCCCTGGAAAGATAAGACAATTTCCTAGAACTTTCATGAGTACAGGTGGTTTCCAGTTTTGATGTTAGCAATGACGTTTTATTCAGACAAGAAGATAAGGATTTTTACAAAGTCAAGAGTTGGCTACCTACTCAACAATTAATCATCAAATCAAAAGTTTCAAATTTTGGCCTATAAAAGAAGGCATTTGCCATGCATTTAAGCAGCTTGGTGTTCAGATCAAGATCATGCTCTTGCTCTCTTTCTTTGTATTTTGTAATGTTTAAGTTTTATTTGATGTTATATTAATCTCTTGTTTGTGCTTTTCATTTCCTTTCCTTTATTTATATAATTATATTCTTATCTTGTTTATTTTTCTTTCTTTCATTATGTTTAGCTAAATCTATTATGTCAAGGTAAAAATGTTACACTAATGGTGTAAGAACAACTATAGTATAAACTCAACATGGACTTTAATGCTTGATACTAACATATTTTATATTTATTATCTTGCTCACTCTTAATACATTGTTTATTAAATGGTTAATCTAGATTTGTATTGAACAACCCTTAGTACAACAAATGCTTGGCACTTTCATAACCCAACCATATAGTATAACCTACATATGCGCTATGAAAGAAACTTGATTTGTTGTTAACATAAGTTATCACCATGAATACCTGATAATATTTACAAGTATTGGCATGACTCGAACAAGATAATTAATGTAATCATGTTAACAATTATAATATGATTAGAATCTCATTTGTGTGTGGTTTCCAATTGAGTAATAAAAGTTTATACTATACTTGTTTGAAGTACCATTAGTGGATCCTCTAACCTCGACATTTGTTTTTATTATTGTTTAATCCTCACATTAATCTTACATCTTAAAGTCCTCTTTATTATTACTATTACTATTATTAATATCATTACTACTAGTACTACTACTATTATTATTATTGTTATTATTATTATTACAACTACTAATTATTATTAGTATTGTTATTATTATTGTTGTTGTTGTGTTGTTGTTATTTATAATTTATATAGTTAACCTCCCTTGATTCGACCCCGGTATGTCTTGGCCGGTTATTTATTACTTCGACATTTCTGCACTTAGGAGAAGACATCAATCTTTTGGTCATGCCATCGTGAACAGTAAAAAATGAATTAATTTACTCTTCATTGTCAAGATCGCATGAGAAAAGAAGCAGCTCTCAGCTATTTTCGATAAACATGTGGTTTCAACGTAATTTTTCATGGATCCCTCAAATAATAAATTAAATTTTAATATTAACTAAATACATTATTATTTATATGGTTTGTTTTAAAAATAAAACATTATTATTTATGTGGTTTGTTTTAAAAATAAAAAGCTGCACCATACACAAACACTCTCAAAAATCTGTTTAATTCATTTTAATATATTTATAATAAACAAATATTTTAAGAAAAATACACTGATCATACACATTACCAACCAAGTACACAGGACAAGTTGATAGGAACTTTTGGATACTTAAAAAAGACTTTTAGGGTCGAGAAAAAACGATACATGTGTGCTCCCGTAAATATTACTTTGCCTTGGTTTCCATCCGTCTAGAAAGTAGAAACAACAATTTAGTGGGACATTATTTTGCACAATTTTATTTTATTTTTGTTTTTTTTTAATTATGTTTCTGTTGCATTTTTAATACTAATTAACAAGTATAACAAATTAGTCTTTCTTTGCTCCGATTAAATTAAAGGCACATCGGAGAAGTTCTAACTTAATTTCATTAATTAAGGCTTTATCTGTGGTGTTCCCATTAATTCCAAGTCTCGTCAATGAAGACTTTTGGATCATGAAAATATATAGATATAATAGGCAAAGTCATTAGTGCTGCATTATTTTGCATGCATATAATTTGTGGTCTTGCTGAGTTTTGAGTCAAGAAAGCTAAGTCTACGAACTGCTTTATTTTTTATTACAGCCGGTCATTATACGGAAACTAAAGTTCAATTATTGGAGATTTTTTGTTTTTTGACTCATTAAAATAAACGGTAAAGTAACACAGCTAAAAAAATAATTAAAAAACTAGCCTCGACTCATTTGATAAAATGAGTCTCCTAATTTCTTGTCAATAAAATTTATTTTTTGTCACTTAATATTTTATAAAAAATATTTATATTTTATTAATACTATATAAAAAAAAAATTGTGTTTCAACTCCATTAAAAATAATAAGGTTCAAGGGTTATAAATACTCCTTGAACCATACAGGTAAAAGGTTAAAATTTTTATTTTTTACTGTATATATATTTTTTTAATTATTTGTTTACTTAATCTCATTGTTAAATTATTTTTTATTTAAAATACATTAAAGAAAAATCAAAGTATGTAAATTGAAAGATTGATAAGCAAGAAAAAGTATTATTTTTTTAAATAAGCGTGATCAAAATTTGTCAAATAATTATTTATTACTTTTACTACTAAAAGGATTAGTAATTTAAGAAAAATAAGTAACCCCTAAACATAATTCATTTAGGAAATTAATATTATCGTGATTTTATTTTTAGAGCATGTTAGTATGGTGGAAGTTATTTTTTAAAATATTTTTTATTTAAAAATATATAAAATAATATTTTATAAATTTTATAAATTTTATTTTTGACAAGAAATCAATATTATCGTGTCACTAGCATGTTTGTACATCGTTTTAATATTGCAAAGATTGTGAAAAACGATATATAAGTGCAAAGTCATTAGTGCTTGGCGTAATTATTACTTTGCCTTGCTTTCCTTTAAGTCTTGCAACAACTACTTAGGAAAGTTGATACGAACTTTACTTTCTGTAAATAGTTATGGAAATACATATTACTTTTTTGTTGTTATTTTTAAATCCTGAAAGAGGTACGTATTATTCTCACTCAATTTATCAGTTTCTCAATGTTTCCACTGTGCCTCTCTCTATTTCTCTCTTTCATTTTGTTTCTCCACTAAGTATATATTTGAATTTATAATTAATATAAAATAAAAAAAACATAACATGCATACTAATATTAAAATTAATTATGCTTAAATTAAAACAAAAGGCATATAAATTGAAAGATTTATAAGAAAGAAAATTATTTTTAAAAAAACAACACATTACTAAATTAAGCATGATCAAAATTTGTCAAATAACTTTTTAACTATTTTTAAAAGTAGAAGGATTGATTAATTTTAAAAACAATTAACCCCCGAAAAATATTTGATCTTTTTAAGAAATTAATACTGTTGTGTTTCTATTCTTATTCTCATCAATGAAATATATGTTTAGCACTGTGATAACTTTTACAATTTAAAATTTGTCATACAACTATTTTGTTATTTTTAATACTAAAAGGATTAAATAATTTAAGAAATATTAGCAACCCCTAAAACACTATTTAATCTGTTTAGGAAATCAATAATGATTTTTTTAAGTTTATTTTTTTTAGTTTTATCCACCAATATTTTGTTATTTTTTGTATTTATTTTTTTATGGTTTTAAAAATAACAAAGATTAACTTGGATTTTTTAATATCAATCTTTATTGAATCTAGCTTTTTAAAAATAAGTTTTACTTTTAAATTAAATTAAATTAAATTAAATACATGAGAGGAAGCAACTTTTGTTCAATACAGCTATTGCCACAACTTGTTGACTGGATTGGATTGAAGCGGACATAAGAAGGTGAGGATGACTCTTTAAGGTATTGTTTTTTTTTTTTTATGTTTTAAAAGTGTTTTTAATTTATTTTTTTTACTTCAAATTAATATATTTTTTTGTTGTTTTTAGATTATTTTGATGCATTTATGTCAAAAATATTTTTTTAAAATAAAAAAATTTGACTTTACATGCCAACTTGACGCTAACCCTATTTGTTTTTCTATTTTAAAAAGTGCTTTTGAAAAAGTTTGAAATTTTTTTAATTTTACTTTAAATTAATATTTTTTTATATTTTAATGTACTGATATTAAAAATAATTTTTGAAAAATAAAATTTTTTATTTTGAAGCATTTCCGAGTTAAAAACATTTTAAAAAAACAATCGCAATCACACTCTCGAACTAGCAAAAAGTTTTCTTCGGAATTTCTTGGAAATTATATTTTAATGGGCAAATCAATCTTCGCATAAATTTCATTGAAAAACATCTCTGAGCATTCAAATTAAGCTGTCACGATTTTTAAACTGTTATACTTTAGGGTCAGGAGAAACGAGATATAAGTGCAAAGTCATTGCTTTGCGTAATTATTACTTGGCCATGAAACAACAATTGTGGATTTGTTTGTGGAGCGAAAATTTTAAAAATACTTTGGATACCATATTCACTTGCAGCTCCGTTCTGTTTGTTGCATACGCGAAGCGGATAATAAGATTAATTTTAAATGACGTCTAGGATTAATTAATTTTTTGTTATTTAAAAATATATTTAACTTGCAACATTTGTTTTTACAGGATATGTCTCTTGGATGTGAGCCCAGCATAATGGAGTTTTTTTTCATGAGCACATGTGGAATGAAGACTGCTAAAAGGGGGTACAACAGTTCGTCGATAATTGCACTTAACATTTTATGGTATATTCATTCAACCATTTTATTTAAGTAATTATTTTCTTGAATTGAATTTGATGATTTCTTTTTTTATTTTTAGGAGACATATAATAGCCTGTTGAGGAAGAGATATGAAGACGATCCTTCGACCCATCCAAGTTTCAATCTGGATTTGTGGATGGAGGCAAAATCATCTGGTGGACCCGATAAAAATCAGGTGTATGAACTCTCTAACACTACATTCGAGAACTTGCAGGTGGCTCATAGTGTCTCAATCGTTAAGAGCTCCAAATCGATATTGAGCACCCAATTTCAGGAGTTCGTGTCCTTGTAACAACACACGACTCATCTCACCAAAAAATATGAGTGACTCTCGGCGGATTATGAACAACTCCGTCAAATGGTCATGGACATGAAATCATATATTGGTGATACGTGTACGCCTCTTTTTTTGTTGTATGGTCATGGGAACGACCAACCTCCTCATCCTCTAGTGTCGTCATTGTTCTTGTTTAATTTTTATTTGTACAAATAAAATTGTAATGAATATTTGGATCTTATTAATATAAATTTTTATTATATTATTCAATTTTATTTTTACATATTTTAATTTTATACAATTTTATTTGTTTAATTATTTTCTTTTTTTATCCATACAATTTTATATTAATTATTCTATAAATTTTATTTTTTAAAATATTTTTTTAATTATCACGGACAGATTTACTGACGGAATATATCCTTCAGTATTTTCTAAAGAATTTGAATAAATTTATTGTTTATGCCACAATCACTAACAAAAAATGTTGTAGTGTACTGGTGTACAACTGTAGATTGGATTGAATTGAAATGGATATATGAAGTTGGGGATGACACTTATTTGTGTTTAAAAGCATTTTTTAAAAAAAATAATTTTTTTTTTTCTTTAAATTGATATTATGCATGCCCACTTGCTTAAGCTGTGAGTGAACTACAGTGTAAATTAATTTTGTGGCTTGAATTTCTTGGAAATTATATTCTATTGGGCAAAGCAATATTCGCATAAATTTCATTGCTAAATACAACTGGGAAAAAACATCTCTTAACATTCAAATTAAGCAGTCACGACTTTTATTTTTATTTTTATCTTGCTATAAATATTTCATGTAAAATTCGGCATTCATATTTATCTACCTTATTTATTAGCACTTGTGTTAGTGAATTAAGAACCTCTCCTCGTGTGGAAATATTCGCTGGATGAATTTATTGGCTGCTCAATCCCATAGTGAAATGGATTGGACATAAGAATGGTGAAGATGACTGGATTGGATTGAGGTGGACATAACAAGGTGAGGATGACTCTTTAAGGTACTGTTTTTTTTTTTTTTTTCATGTTAATTTTAAAAATGTTTTTAATTTTAATTTTAATTTTTTTCACTTTAAATTAATTTTTTTTATTGTTTTTAGATTATTTTAATGCGTTTATATCAAAAATAATTTTTTAAAAATAAAAAATTTGACTTTGCATGCCCACTTGTTGCTAACCCTGTTTGTTTTTTCATTTTAAAAGCGTTTTTGAAAAATTTAAAAATTTTTTTAATTTTATTTCAAATTAATGTTTTTTTATGTTTTAATACGCTGATATCAAAAATAAATTTTGAAAAATATTTTTTTTTATTTTGAAGCATTTCCAAGTGAAAAATACTTTGAAAAACAAACACAACTACATTCTTGAACCGACAAGAAGTTTTCTTCAGAATTTCTTGGAAATTATATTTTAGTGGGCAAAGCAACTTCGCATAAATTTCATTGAAAAACATCTCTGAACATTCAAATTAAGCTGTCACGATTTTTAAACTGTTATACTTTAGGGTTAGGAGAAACGAGATATAAGTGCAAAGTCATTGCTTTGCGTAATTATTACTTTGCCAAGAAACAACAATTGAGTTTGCACAATTTGAAGTCAACAAGGAATCTTGTTTAATATACTTTGCCGCGTTTCCAACACTCATTCACTCACTAACTCACTCTTGTTGTTTCTTGAGATTTGATTTCGTCTTTACATGTTTTACACGTCCTATGTCAGTATACAATCTAAGATTCGTTTGTCTATAAATACTGCTAATAATGTCTTTCTTCATTCCTCATCTCTCCCAAATATACTGCTAAATCCTGTAAGGCCAGCCAAACATGGGGTTTTCACCACTGTCCCTCTCCCAATCTCTCTCTTTCATTCTGTTTCTCTTCCATTTCCATTCAACAATTTCTTCATCTCATTTCTGTGCTCCCAACCAAAGTCTTTCTTTGCTCCAATTCAAAGAGTCCTTTTACATTAAGAGCTCTGCTTCAGAGCGTTGCCACCATCCCAAGACAGAGTCGTGGAAAGAGGGTACAGACTGCTGCTTGTGGGATGGGGTCTCTTGTGACATGAAAACAGGGCATGTCACTGCACTGGACCTCTCATGCAGCATGCTTTATGGCACCCTCCATCCCAATAGCACCCTCTTCTCCCTGCATCATCTTCAAAAGCTCGACCTCTCTGACAATGATTTCAATAGCTCCCATATTTCTTCTCGATTTGGCCAGTTTTCCAATCTGACACATCTTAACCTAAATTTCTCAGTCTTTGCAGGTCAAGTTCCGTCGGAAATCTCTCATCTCTCCAAATTGGTTTCACTTGATCTATCTGACAATCACTATCTAAGTCTAGAACCAATTTCTTTTGACAAGCTTGTTCAAAATCTAACCAAGCTAAGAGATCTCAATTTGGGTTCTGTAAATATGTCTTTGGTTGCACCTGATTCCTTGACGAATCTGTCCTCTTCTTTGTCATCTCTTTCCCTCAGTGATTGTGGATTGCAGGGGAAATTCCCGGGTAACATCTTTCTCCTCCCAAACCTTGAATCACTGGATCTATCATACAACAAAGGCCTCACTGGCTCTATTCCTTCGTCCAATTTGAGTAATGTCCTCTCTTTGTTGGATCTTTCTGACACAAGAATTTCAATTTATTTAGAAAACGACTTAATCAGTAATCTAAAGTCATTAGAGTATATGTCTCTTCGTAATTCTAACATTATAAGATTAGATCTAGCCTCGTTTGGTAATCTCACACGGCTCACCCATTTAGACCTCTAAAGTAACAATTTGAGCGATGAGATCCTATCATCACTTGGAAACCTTTTATATCTCATTTATTTAGAGCTCTCAAGTAACAATTTGAGTGGTCAGATCCCATCATCACTTGGTAATCTCACACAGCTCACCTTTTTATACCTCTCAAGTAACAATTTGAGCGGTGAGATCCCATCATCACTTGGAAACCTTGTACAACTCATCTATTTAGACCTCTCGAGTAACAATTTGAGCAGTCAGATCTCATCATCACTTGAAAACCTTGTACAACTCATCTATTTAGACCTCTCAAGTAACAATTTGAGCGGTGAAATCCCATCATCACTTGAAAATCTTGTATACCTCAGTTACTTGTATCTCTCTTCCAATAAGTTTATAAGTCAAGTTCCAGATTCCTTAGGTAGCCTAGTCAATCTTTTATATTTAGATTTATCCAATAATCAACTAGTAGGCCCTATCCATTCTCAATTAAATACCCTTTCAAATCTACAATATCTATCTTTATATGGTAACTTGTTCAATGGAACAATACCATCCTTTTTGTTTGCTCTTCCTTCTTTACAATATCTTGACCTTCATAACAATAATCTCATAGGAAATATAAGTGAACTCCAACATGATTCATTGATATTCCTTGATTTGAGCAATAACCACTTGCATGGTCCGATCCCAAGTTCGATTTTCAAACAAGAGAACTTGACAACCCTTATTCTTGCATCCAATAGTAAATTAACAGGTGAGATTTCTTCTTCTATTTGCAAGCTGAGATTCCTTCGGGTGCTGGACTTTTCCAATAACAGCTTCAGTGGTTCTACACCACAATGTTTGGGAAACTTCAGCAACATACTCTCGGTATTGCATCTAGGCATGAACAATCTTCAAGGCACCATCCCTTCAACATTTTCAAAGGATAATAGCTTGGAATATCTCAACCTCAATGGAAATGAATTAGAAGGAAAAATATCACCGTCTGTCATCAATTGCACAATGTTGGAAGTTCTTGATCTTGGCAACAATAAGATTGAGGATACATTTCCCTACTTTCTAGAAACCCTTCCAAAGCTCCAAATTCTTGTCCTAAAATCCAATAAACTCCAAGGTTTTGTGAAGGGTCCGACATATAATTCCTTCTCTAAATTACAGATTTTTGACATCTCTGGCAACAATTTTAGTGGGTCATTGCCAACTGGGTATTTCAATAGTCTTCAAGCAATGATGGTCTCGGATCAAAACATGATTTATATGGGGACAACAAATTACACTAGCTATGTCTATTCCATAGAAATGACATGGAAAGGTGTAGAAATTGAGTTTACAAAGATTCGAAGTACTATCAGAGTACTAGATTTGTCAAATAACAATTTCATTGGAGAGATTCCAAAAATGATCGGAAAGCTTAAAGCACTCCAACAGCTCAACCTTTCTCATAATTCCCTAACAGGTCATATCCAATCATCATTAGGAAATTTGACCAATTTGGAATCATTAGATCTATCTTCAAATTTGCTTACCGGAAGGATTCCAACGCAGTTGGGGGGTCTAACATTTCTTGCAATCCTAAACCTTTCACATAACCAACTCGAGGGCCCCATACCAAGTGGAGAGCAGTTCAACACCTTTAATGCAAGCTTATTTGAAGGAAACTTGGGTTTATGTGGATTTCAAGTACTAAAACAATGTTACGGTGATGAGGCACCATCATTGCCGCCATCAAGCTTTGATGAAGGAGATGATTCAACATTGTTTGGAGATGGATTTGGATGGAAAGCTGTGACAATAGGGTATGGATGTGGGTTTGTGTTTGGAGTTGCAACAGGATACGTTGTGTTTAGAACAAAAAAACCTACATGGTTTCTTAGGATGGTTGAAGATAAATGGAATCTCAACAACAAAAAAACAAAGAAGAATGTTGGCAGATATGGTGCTAGAAGAAACTAAATAATGCAATTGATGTTTTCAAGTAAGTTTTGCAAGCATTTGAGTTTTCAAATTTTATATTCACAGTTTTTGTTAGGCTATCTTTTCTCTACAATTTATTTGATCAGTGTTACCTTTCTAATTTTTCAGTGCAAACAAGATATCATGTTGATTTGACACGGAAACAACACTATGGTGGCAGATTGCACTACCAGAAATTCGCTAAATACCAACGGACATACCGACGGAATTTTTTTTGTTGGTAATTTTCGGCCGAAATCACCGACAGAAAATATTCGTCGGTAATTAGGTCGGTAATTACCGACGGAAATAGGCCGTCGGTAATTACCGACCGAATTACCGACCGAAAATTCAGAATTAATGAAAAAAGGGCGGGCAGTGGCGCGAGGGTTTTGGCGGGTGATTTTTCCGACGGAATCACCGACGGAATTAAAAACTGGGGCCCGTACGCGTGATGGGACCTGTTCACCGTCAAACAATACCGACGGAATCATCGACGGATTTGGAATGCCAGATCCGTACCGGTGACGTGACCGGTGCACCGTTAAAAATACCGACGGAATCACCGAGGGATTTGAATAGCAGGTCCGTGCGGTGACGTGTCGATTGCCCGTCAAAATTACCGACGGTTTTTGCCGACGGATTAACCGACGGAATACAAACCGTCGGTAATTCCGTCGGCAAAAGTGAATATATGGCCACTCTGCCGACACTCTCCTCCCCCATTTCTCCTTCTTCTTCCTAATCCTAACCCTCCCCATCTGCAAAATAACCAGCCCCCCCTCGCCCCAAAACAAAAGTCTTTCTCATCTCAGCACAACAAGTTGTATTTGTTTTGTGGTCACAGCATCCGTGTTCTGATTTACCGACGGATTTTATCATTTTTTGTAAGTAATTCTATCTTTTAAAATTTTAACATTTAAATGTTAATTTTATTGTTTTTTTAGTATATATATTATTTTTTTTTAGTAGATGTACATGTTTTATTGTTATTTCTCAAACAAACTTGTAGTATATGAATGTATAATTTTATACTTGTTATGGTTTGTTTTAGATTTTGTAAGATTGTATTTGTTTGAAAATTGTTAAAACTTAATTTGTAGAATTACCAAATTACATGTTGTGTTTTGAAATAATTAAGAGCTTGCTTAATTAATGGGTCCTTTTTATAGAGGTTCGATAGAAGTCATGGATGATCGTTCATGGATGTATCTAGATTCACCCCAAGGATTGCGGAGGATGGATTATTGTAACGGGGTTCAGGGTTTTATTAATTTCGCAACATCTATTCCCAGAAATTTTACTGGAGGCGGTATTAGGTGTCCATGCAGAAAGTGTCAAAATAAAAAGTATCTGCATCCAGATGTTGTAATGATGCATCTTCTACACAAAGGGTTTGTGGAGGATTACGAGTGTTGGTATGCACATGGAGAGGTATTTGTTAGTAATAGGAGAATGGGAGAAACGGTGGTTGGGTCAACTTCTAGTGCTAGCAACGTGCATGAAGCGGCAAATGACAACACTAATCCTTACAGAAACATGGTTATGGATGCAATGGGAATGAATCAAGATAATGTCAATCAATGTCCAATCGTAGAAGGAGAACCTAATGCAGAGGCAGCTAGGTTTTTTGATTTGTTGAAAGATTCTGACGAACCATTATGGGATGGCTGCACAAACCATAGTAAATTATCGGCTGTGGCACAGGTGTTCACCATCAAGTCAGATCACGGGTTAAGTGAGGCTGGGTATGAAAAAATTATTGATTGGGCAAGAAGCATTTTACCAGAAGGGAACAGGCTCAAAGAGAACTTCTATGTTGCGAATTCCATGATGAAACCCCTCGGTTTAGGATACCAGAAACTTGACATGTGCCCTAACTTCTGCATGTTATACTACCTTGAAAATGCTGTGATGACCGAGTGCATGACATGCGGGCATTCCCGTTACAAACCCAGAACTGGCAGGGGGAAGACTCTAGTGGCATATAAAAAACTTAGATATTTCCCGATCACACCAAGACTGCAGAGGTTATTTATGTCACCAAGGACTGCTGAGCACATGACATGGCACCAAACACACGATGTCGTTGATGGTGTGATGGTGCATCCTTCTGACGGCGAAGCGTGGAAACGTTTTAACAGTGTTCATCCGGACTTTTCTGCTGAATTAAGGAATGTTCGACTTGGGTTGTGTACAGACGGGTTCAACCCATTTGGGTCATTTGTTGCTCCCTATTCTTGTTGGCCGGTCATTCTCACAGTTTATAACTTGCCACCGGGAATGTGTATGAGGCCAGAGTTCATGTTTCTATCTACTGTCATACCCGGTCCAAGCAGCCTGGGGCGGAATATAGATGTTTGTCTTCGACCGTTGATAGATGAGCTGGCGCAGTTGTGGTCCTCCGGATCTCTGACTTATGATATATCGAGGAAACAAAATTTCCTTATGAGGGCAGCTTTGATGTGGACTATCAGTGATTTTCCAGCTTATGGAATGCTTTCTGGTTGGAGCACGCATGGGAAACTCGCATGTCCATACTGCATGGAAAACAACAAGGCATTCACGCTAGCAAACGGAGGTAAAGCTTCTTTTTTTTACTGTCACCGTCGCTTCTTGCCACTTAATCACAGGTTCAGAAAAAACAGAAAAGATTTCTTTGTTGGTAGAGTTGAAAAAGATGTTGCATCCCCGCGTCTTTCTGGTGAAGAATTGCATCATGTTGTATCAGAGTACGGTGACATTGTGTTTGGCCTTCAATCAGGTAAGCAAAAGTTTCCTGGTTTTGGTTTGACCCATAATTGGGTAAAGCGAAGTATCTTTTGGGAGCTTCCGTATTGGAAGACTAATCTTCTCCGCCATAACCTTGACGTCATGCACATCGAAAAGAACGTGTTTGAGAATATTTTCAACACCGTCATGGATGTGAAGGGGAAGACAAAGGACAACATGAAGGCTAGATTGGATATAGATTTATACTATAACCGTAAAAATATGGAGTTGGTTTATGACGAGTCACGGGTTGCAAAACCAAGGGCAAGCTTCGTGTTAGAGAAAAACACACAACTGCTAGTCTATAAATGGCTTAAGAGTCTGCGTTTCCCGGATGGACATGCATCGAACATATCAAGGCTTGTTAACATAGAGGACTGCAGATTGTATGGAATGAAGAGCCATGACTGCCACGTGTTTATGCAAACACTCATCCCATTAGCTTTTCGTGATTTGTTGCCAAAGGGAATATGGGATGCACTAACGGAGATCAGTCATTTCTTCAGAGATATATGCTCCAGCAAGATGAATGTTGAGCACATTGAGATGCTTCAAACGAATATCATCGAGACACTATGCAAACTTGAGATGATATTCCCTCCTTCATTTTTTGACTCAATGGAGCATCTCCCTATACATCTACCGTTCGAGGCAAAAGCTAGAGGACCGATCCAGTATAGATGGATGTACCCATTCGAACGGTGAGATATTACAGTTGCAATGGGATTCATATCTTAAAGTATTTTCTATGTTTTTCTTATTTGAAAATACTTGAATTGTACTTCAATGCAGATACTTGTTTAATCTAAAAAAAAAGGTTAAGAACAAGGCGCATGTTGAGGCTTCGATATCTGAGGCCTATATTGTTGAAGAGATATCAACATTTATCTCGTACTATTTCGAACCTCATCTGAGAACAAGAATCAATCGCGTTCCACGGCATGACGATGGCGGTGAAGTGCCTTCCAGTGGGAACTTGTCAATATTCTCCAATACTGGACAACCCACACCTAAAAATGCCGTAAGAGGAAGATATTTGTCGGAAATAGAATTCAAACAAGCACACAACTATGTTCTATTTAACTGTGATGAGCTGAGACCATTTATTCAGTAAGTCTATATATGTGTAATAGTAATTAAACTTTGTCAGTAATATACTGTTAATTATATATTGTAATATCATACACTCATTATCACTTGCAGGCAACATCGACAATATTTGCTCTCCAATAACTCGCAGCTGACCGAATCCCAGATCTTTCAATTACAAGATGAACAATTTGCCACATGGTTCAGAACACATGTAAGCACTATCACAAACTCATTCTAACGTATGCATGTCATTACGAGATTCTCGTTCATTTACCGTGTATTGATGTACATTTAATTACATATATTTACAAGGTTTATCAAATGGGAAGGAGTGCGCCCAAGTCATTGTCTTCACTAAGCCTCGGCACTGAAAGAAAAGTTAGGTGCTACAACGGGTATTTTGTCAATGGATATGTTTTCCATACTGAAGAATACGAGCAAGGAAGAAAGACATACAACTGCGGTGTTTGTGTTAAGGGATCCACAAGTAGCCAGTTAGAAGTTGACTACTATGGTAGATTAGAAGAGGTCATCGAACTGCAATATCATAGCGAGCAGAATAAAGTGTTTTTATTCAAATGCTATTGGTATGACACGACGGATAGAGGAATCAGAGTTGATCCGCACCATGGTCTGGTCGAAATCAACTCAAAAGGTAGACTCCGCAACATAAATGATGTCTTTGTTTTCGCAAAGCAATGTCAACAAGTTTATTACACATACACCCCTTCATTTAGAAAGGATCGTTCAAGAGTTGATTGGTTGTCCGTTTTAAAAACGAAACCACGGGGTCGTGTCGAGGTTGTTCAGGATGAGAACGAAGACACAAGTGTGCGAGATGAAGTCTTTCAAGTTCGTGAGTTGGTTGAACCATATCGAGTTGCTCCTTCGATTGAATTGGAAGAAAATTCAAATTTTCGAGTTCTCGATGATAGTCTTGTTGATATTGACGGAGAGGAGTTGAATGTTGTTCTCAGCTCTAGCGGACAAGCAAATGTCGATGAAGAAGATGATATCCATATTGAAGATTGCGATGAAGATGATGACAATTCAATTGACGAGGAAGAAGAAGAAAATTCCGACTAATTATGAAAATGAAGCCCTATGTAAAAACATTTGTCTCATGTAATTTAGATTATTGATGATGTATTTTGTAAAACAAAATATTTACTGTTTAAGCAATGTGGTTATTGTGTTTATGTGATGGACAGTTTATCAGTTAAGTTTCTACAGGAAGGTAAACAGGCAATACAAAGACAACCTTTCCTGCATCATGCAATCTTACCGACGGATAGTGATCCGTCGGTATCTCACAGAGAGTTCGAAATTAATTACGCGAAATGCCACCACCACCGACGACATTACCGACGGCTTCACCGACACATACACCGACGGATTCTAGCCCGTCGGTATCTCACAGAGAGTTCGAAAATATTTACAACAAAATGCCACAATCACCGACGTCCATACCGACGGATAATTATCCGTCGGTATCTCACAGAGAGTTCGAAAATATTTACAACAAAATGCCACAATCACCGACGTCCATACCGACGGATATTTATCCGTCGGTATCTCACAGAGAGTTCGAAAATATTTACAACAAAATGCCACAATCACCGACGTCCATACCGACGGATAATCATCCGTCGGTACCTCACAGAGAGTTCGAAAATATTTACAACAAATGCCACCAACACCTAATTACCGACGGACCTACTCCGTCGGTAATTTGTCGGTTACACATATTACCGACAGAATTCCCGACGGACCGCGCGTTTTCCAAAGTGCGTTAATTGCGCCTCTGAACTTGTCAGATTACCGACGGACTACGAAAAATTTGGAGGGCTTTTAAAAATTCGGAGCGAAATTCGAAAAATACCGACGGAATTTTTACCTGTTACCGACGGAATTTTACCCTTTTACCGACGGAGGTGAAGTCCGTCGGTGATTCCGTCGGTAAAATTGATCTATAAGTTCCAGCCCCGCCGCTTCGCCTTATTTTTTCTTCTTCTCTCCGCCGCTTCGCTTCTCCTCCGTTTTTCACCTTAGATTTTTCATTTTTTTCACCTCAATCCTTAAACACTTTCACCTTTAATCTCTAGCAAGATTTGGTGTTGTAAATCTTCATTATATTAAAAGGTATGTGTTTTTTTTTCTAATTTATTTTATTTTATTTTATTTTATTTTATTTTTAGTTGTTTTTATTTTTGTTGTGTAGGTGTTTTTTGTTGCAATGTAGATAAAGTTTTTGAATTTGACACATTATTAAGGTATGTATATTTCGTTCCTTTTTTTTTGAATTTTTTGAATATTTTTTATTGTTGTGTTGTTAGAATTGTTATTAGTTAATTTAACTTAGAATTAGTTAAAGTTGAATAGTTGAATATTTTTTTGAATTTGTTGAATATTTGTGAATTTAATTGTTGAATAATTGAATTTAATTGTTGAATTTAATTGAATATTTTTGGTTGTTGTGTTGTTAGAATTGTTATTAGTTAATTTAACTTAGAATTAGTTAAAGTTGAATATTTGAATATTTTTTGAATATTTTTTGAAA
This sequence comes from Populus alba, assembly GCF_005239225.2. Classification (NCBI taxonomy): domain Eukaryota; kingdom Viridiplantae; phylum Streptophyta; class Magnoliopsida; order Malpighiales; family Salicaceae; genus Populus; species Populus alba. The sequence goes on from NC_133293.1 coordinate 2,472,501, forward strand.
TTTGTTGAATATTTGTGAATTTAATTGTTGAATTTATTGAATATTTTTGTTGTTGTGTTGTTAGAATTGTTATTAGTTAATTTAACTTAGAATTAGTTAAAGTTGAATATTTGAATATTTTTTTGAATAATTTTGAATTTGTTGAATATTTGTGAATTTAATTGTTGAATTTATTGAATATTTTTTGTTGTTGTGTTGTTAGAATTGTTATTAGTTAATTTAACTTAGAATTAGTTTAAAGTTGAATATTTGAATATTTTTTGAATAATTTTTGAATTTGTTGAATATTTATGAATTTAATTGTTGAATTTATTGAATATTTTTTGTTGTTGTGTTGTTAGAATTGTTATTAGTTAATTTAACTTAGAATTAGTTAAAGTTGAATATTTGAATATTTTTTGAATTATAATTGTTAATGTTGAATTGTAATTTGTTGAATTTATTGAATATATTTTTTGTCATATTTTTTATTGTTTTGAATTTATTGAATTGTAAGGATTAATAGTTGAATATGTTGGAATAATTAGTATAGATTGGTTCGATTGGTTGTGGCTATTGTTAATATTTGCAGGTTTGTGGATTTGGGTAGTATCCAGTATAGGGGAGGTGCTGCCGATTTTTTTTTAACTTTTGAATTTTATTATACAATTATTAATATAAAATTGTTTAGATGCACAAAATGAAAACCAGAGCTGGTCGTCTAGTCGAATCAAGTTCGTCTAGCAGCGATGATGATGTTTCCTTAGGTGCCTCTCAAGAAGAGGCACCTACACCACCTGCGCCGTCAACTGACGCTGCCTCTTCCAGCGATGTTTCACATCGCAGACGCGGCATGCCTTCGAAGCAGAATCAATTTACCCGCCAGTTCGAGGCACAGTGGAAGGACGATCTTTCAATGTAAGTTTGTTAATGTTTTAATTTTTTTTTATATAAAAAAAACAAATTTAAAACATAATTTATGAAGTAATCACAAATTAATTTCATTTCTTTTCAGGTTCACAAACATTGAGGCCGCCCGATTAATATCATCGGCGTTTAAAGCGTCGATGGAGATTCCATTGTTTCAATGGAGTCAGATATCCAGACATCCTGAATGGATGCCTCAAATCAATGCATGGTTTCGTAGATTTGAGGTTCGTGTTAATATATAATTTTCAGCTTATTTCTAATAAATTCAAGTTATAATTGTAAATAATTTATTAACATTTTAAAAGATTATTTTTTTATATACAGCATCGATTCTGCTGGGACGATGAACATGACAGTGTTGTGAGGAGGGTGTGGGAAAATCACGAGGCAATTAGGTAACATCGAAAACAATACGACTTTTTTTTAACATAATTATTTTATGTTTTGAAATGTAATTTTTTTTCGTGTGTGAATTAGGTTGCGTGATTTTTGGTATGACGCCCAGAAAAAAGCAAAAAAAACAGCGAGGGATAAGGGGTTACAAGGCTGGAACGATATTGCGGTTTGGAGGGATTTCAAACCAATATACATCCCGGAAGATATATGGTCGCACTATCTTCAGCACGTGACGTCTGAGCGGTTCACTCGACGCTCACAGTCCGGTGCCGGCAACCGGAATCGGCAAATTCATGGCTCGGTTACAACGCACACCAGCGGCTCCGTTCCGTTTGCTGCACATGCGAAACGGATGGTAAGATTAATTTAAATGAAATATATCGTTCAATTAATTTGTTGTTAATACATTTGTTTCATTATATATAGGCTACGTCTCTTGGACGTGAGCCGAGCCCTATGGAGCTGTTTGTGGAGACGCACGTGCGGAGTCATGACCGCCAAAAGGGGACGCAACAGTTCGTTGACAACCGTGCTCAACAGTTTGTGGTGTGTTTGTTCAACCATTTTATTTTATAAGTTATTATCATGTTTATTGAATTGAATATGATTTTTTTTTTTTTCAGGAGACCTATAATAATCGGTTGAGGGAGAGATACGAGGATGATCCTTCGACCCATCCGGAATTCGATCCGGATTTGTGGATGGAGGCTGGATCGTCAGGTGGACCCGATAAAAATCGGGTTTACGGGCTCTCCAACACTACCGCTGCCAAGTTGCGGTCGACCGGTACTGCTTCAACCGGTGGGAGCTCCCAATCTGTATCGAGCTCCCAATCTAAGGAGTTTGTGGCCTTGCAGCAAAGGTGCGACCACCTATCAGAGGTGTACACACAACTCAAAGAAGAGCAAAGATTGGCGAACGAACAACACAGATTGGCGGACGAACAACGCAGAGCAGAGTCTGAACAACAAAGAGCGGCCTATGAAAAGCTTCGTCAAATGGTCATGAACATGACACAAGGTGGAACATGTGCGCCTAATCCTTTTTGGCCGCCTAACCCCACCCTCCTCCTCCTCCTCCTCCACCTTTATATTAATTGTTTTTTTTTTAAAAACACATTCATTTTGTAATGAATATTATTTAACTTTGAGTTTTTGTTGCTTAATATAAATTTTATTTGCATAATTGGTTTGTATTACTATTAATTTATATTATTTTTTCTAAATAATTAAAAAAAAAATTACACAGGGATTTACCGACGGAAAAATCCGTCGGCATTGGACACCCATCACCGACATATTCACCGACGGAAATAATCCGTCGGCATTGGACAGTGTCTGCGGTATTCCATCCCATCACCGACGGAAATAATCCGTCGGTATAAAAATACCGACGAATTTACAGACGGATTTATTCGGTCGGTATGAAATATCACCGACACTTTTGCCGACGGATATAGTCCGTCGGTATTTACATAACACCGACGGAAAATATTCCATCGGTATATTTCAAGCTAGAAACTTTTTTTTTTTTTGGCGCGCACGGTCCGTCGGTAAATGTTTTTTTTGTATTACCGACCGATATAGCGACGGAATGTGGAATCACCGACAAAAGGTATTCCGACGGGAGTATTCCGTCGGTAATATAGTCGGTAAATACTTTACCGACGGAATATTTCCGTCGGTAAAACTGTGAAATCTTGTAGTGTTGGGTGTTACTTCTATGAAAAAGATTCCATGTATGCAAGCAATAGTTTGTGTAAACTATAAAATCAATTATGTTTTAGGTCCTTTTTTATATGTTCATTCCTTATTCTCGATCACTTAAATCAATCTCCCTTTATTGGAGTATTTTAAATTTTATAAATAGATTTATAAGAATTAAAACAATTATGTTCCACAATAACTTGTAAGTCATAACTGACTTTTACAAAGTGTAAGAAACCATATCAACATGGACAAACAATGTTCCACAACTCTGACACAGAGACAAAATCATCAACAAAATCAGTCAATATTGGTGATTGGCAAGTTTATATCTAAAGCAAAAAAAAAAAGAAGCAAGATAGGTATTAATACCACGTTAAGAGCTCTATGCTACAGCAAATCTGCAATTGAGTCGCCTAAAAACAACATATTCTACTTACAGCATTTCAGAATAGGAAAAATATTAAGATAATTTAAAATACAATTTCTCTTGGCCTGATATCAAGAAAAAACAAATAAATATTTCAATGGTCCTGATTATCCGACTGAAGATTCAAGATTTGAGATACTACGAGTATAAAGAGCTCTTTAGTTATGGCTTGAACATGATAATCATCTGACTACCTGGCCACCTCCTATTCTCATTTGATAGTCTTGGTTGATGTGCCAAGAACTCTCTGCAAGTCTGACTGGGACCATGGCCTTGGTGCATGAGAAACAATCTCAATGAAGAAACTCAAACAATGGAAAGATAAAATCCATTGTAGTTCATAATAACAATTACCAAAACTTTAGTATCTCATGAGGAACCATACTATCTCCTATCCATTGCAATGGAAGTCATTGGTTTTGGATAGAGCACAACAAGGAACAATTACTAAAACTTTTCCATGACACCCTCAGGCATGCATGGGATTTCTATGCAAATATTACAAATCAATAAAAATACCTTGAAGAATTAGCTGCGATTATAACAAATCACAGGTGAGAACTATATAGTTCAATATGCTATAAAATAACTGATGGAAGCATGGAACCACACGATGATATCCAATAGGTCCCTAATAGGAAAATAAGCTACTTTCTTGCAAGGTTCAAGAAAATCTGAACTAGTGTAGCCCTCACACAAACTTGCTATGTAGTCAAAGTCAATTTTGCTTTCGATTTCCCCCCTTTTAAAAACAACCTTCAGGATCTCAGCCCTCTCTCTTTGATTAGGTATCCCAATTTCAAAGGCCGAGGAAGATGCTGAAGGTCAGTTGATAGCAGCAAGTACCATCTCTTGTGCGTTCTCTATAAGAATATTATCACTGAGTCCGCCCAGGCCAGGCCCATGAATAAATCACTTTCACAAATCTTACATAAAACACATTCTAGCAAGTCACTGTATAAAAAGACTGCACAAATACAGGACTTGTTTCAAGAGTAAGAACAGACGATCTGTAGTAAACCCATTCCATAATGCCATGAACTTAGTCTTCATATTGGTTACTGCCACATGGTCTGTAGTACGACGCTGCCCCAGAAAACTATCAACCTCGTCAATTAATATAAAAGCATGCTGGAGTTTATAAGCCAGGCTAAAAACAACAGCATAGAAGAGAACCAACAGTAATTAGATTATGAAAGCTTCGATAGGAGCGAAAAAGCAACTACTCAAATTTAGTTAATTACTTCTAAGTCTATTTCTAATTAGCGCAGTTGTAAAATACAGTAATGATCAATTTCACAATTGCAAGAATGTATGACATTCTCTGCGTACTTGATTGTTGTCACTGATGCTGTTGTCATGGGGAAGGTGTAAGACCACCATGCCACTGAAAACCTGTGAAGTTACAAATGATTATCCACAAGTAAATCTAGGCCTGAAACTAATTGGAAACCTGGAAAGGAAATTCAACGTAGGGGCAGTCTTGCCCGAACCCTGTGAAAAATTTGATACGTACGTCCGAGACAGCCCATCAAAATCACCATATATAGTTTCCCAAGCAATGCTTGCAGGAGATGGGGCTGCAATGAACATAGAGTACACGAGATGGATCTCCTTAGGCAATGCTTCGCTTGTTGGCAATCTCTGATACAATGTGACGAATACCACAAGGTAATGCGCAAAGCCTACTGCCCACAAGAACTTAGCTGCTCCTTCCACCCAACTTCAGAGGCTTAAATTGCCCCAACAAAATTTCCAACTACAGAGAGATGAGAAGATATATAGAAATACCACACAGCAACAAAAATACCAATATTTTGATCATTTCGCAATCTCATTCATCGGAGTAAGATCCATTAGATAAGCAAGCTACGGTGCCCAATTTTTTAAAGTTAATAGAGCATCCAAAAATATTTTGCTGCTAATACAGATATCTAATAAGGACAAGTTAGGAATGTTCAATCTTGGTTAAGAATGTTCACAAAGTATTACCTTGCTTCCATTATTAGAGTGAAACTAAATTTCACTCAACATAATCGGTGGGTGACAGCAAGTTTTTGAATAACAAAGCAAATAATTCTAAATCATCATTGTTCAATCTATACTCACCGAGCTTTTGTGCATCATCGAACCACTTGCTCATCAGATTGGAGATCCTCATATTTATAAAAATAACTTCAGACTCTTCGACAATAGCTTTTGCAAGCATGGTCTTCCCGGTGCCTAGAGGTCCATATAATAAAAACCCCTTTCATGGACTAAGAAGTTTCCCATGTGAGAAGAGCTCAGGTTTTCGTAGAGGAAGAATCACCAATTCATACAAAAATTGCTTGATAGATTCCAATCCTCCAATTGACTCAAAAATAAAAATACACAATTGCAGCATATTGATAAACCATTAAACCGACCGTAAATTCTAAAGACTCTACTCCAATCATTTACATTTTCAAAATGAGAACATGGCCACATTGGATAGTGTTTGAAGATAGGCTTGATTGTTACAAAGCATTTTAAATCTTCCACAAAGTAATTGCAATTAGAAGGTTTCATAATTGAAAAGTTGGTTTTCAAATCCAAATTTCATCGGGTAGAGAAAGAAATAATATCTATATTTTCTAGTTATAGCCATCATATTGGTTCAAGGCCGAGTATTCAAATTTAATTTTTTTCCAATTATCAACCTGTCTCAGTCAGTCAAATATGATATAGCAGAGACTCAAATATACTCCGTATGATGGATATTTTCATGTATTCAGTTGACATTAGAAACTCTGATATTTATTGCATGGTAACAGCAAACAAAGTGTGGACAACCTAGAAAACAAATGGCACGTTTCAAGACACCAGAAAATATTATAATTGTATATGGTTGTACTATAACACCAACCTAGAGGTCAACACAACAGTACAAAAGTTCCAATATATCAAAAATGAACTTGGCCAACAGTTTCCACCATCCTAAAACAATTCCGATTCCCCAATCATCGCTCCCTACAATAACCCACCAAACCACGTTGCAGTCTTAACCTCATGGTCCTCATCCCATTATCACACAAAATTCAAACTTTTTGCAAATAAATAACAATTCAAGATTGCTACAACATCAACCCAGAGGCCTAAACTCTAGCGCTCAAGTACAAAAGCTCAATATACAACTCAATAAAAAATAAACTTAGTTTTTACCAACACAAAACAACTTCATTCATCCCAACAGAACTAGAAACTTAAACACTCCCTATTTGGGTGGCTTATTTCATTTGTTTTGCATTATAGACCTTGAGTCTTGAGAGAGGGGAGAAAAAAAATAGTCCGAAAGATTTGAGGAGACAGAGCTTACTTGGTGTCTATAGATTAAGAGAGGAGGAACTTGTCTTTAAGAGAGAAACTTCATGAAAATAGAAGAAGAAAAAAAGAGGAGGGAGAACATTTTCACTCAAAAACTGCAGCAAGGAAGTGCTTCTTGCCTGAGTGTTTAGCAAATATTGACTTGACTTTTGATCTCCCGTTTCCTGTGTTGTTTTCAGCTGGAGCTAGCCAATAGCTGTCTCACGTTTGGAGAATATTCTGAGACGCTGCTGGACAAGTATTACCACTTGAAAACGTGAAGGGTCGTTATGTTCCTCCTCCTCCCCCTGCTTTCAATAGCAACTGTTCTGTATGACGTCATGATCGTATAATTAAATCCTCTCTGCCTGCTTGGAAGACCCAAAGACAATTTTGATATGAACTCCTGCCTTTTTCATTTTCTTATTCATATTCGCATGTTATTGATAGAGGGAAGAAAAGGGATTCTTCCTGATGCCGTCAGCATCGACGGATTTATTCGTTTTCTACTTTTTAATGTCACAGTGATGAATCGCTTCTTGCTGTGGGCTCTGATAAAAATGAAGAAAAGCACGGTACGTGTTCATACCCTCCGAATCCCATTCCCCTCAGTCCCAACTGGGTTTTCCTTTTAAATTATCACTGATTAAAAAAATAGCAATTTCAAAAAGTTTTTGCAAAATCACACTGTTGATGAAATCAATGGTTTAAAATTGTTAAATGGGAGTCACTCCCCCACGTTCCAAAAACTTTTAAATTACCTATCTACACTAAAACACCCAAATGCCCCCAAACCATATTCCATGCAATAAGCCACCCATATCCCTCATTGCAATATCAACCCCAACCCCACTATCACACACAAAACTCAAACTTTTGTAGATAAATGACATTTCAAGCATATAACAAAACCAATAGAACATAACAAAAACAAAGTCCATATGCCATTAACTAACCTTATAATCCAAATTCACAAAATTCTTCATTCCATTATTTGACCATATAACCAACATTCACAAAATCCTCTAGAAAACAATAAACCAAAATAAACCCTATATTCCATTATAACCAAGATTCACATAATCCTCCTATGACTCCCAAAAAAACCCACAAATCAAAAATGCAAAAAAAAAAAAAATCCAAACTTTTCAACAGAAACAGAAACTTTGACATACACACACACCCCTCATAAGGGTTTGTTTGGATAAGGGGATGACCCAAACGCTTATCGATTTCCTTCTTATGTTCAAGGGCTTTCTTTGATGCTTTCCGGAGCCTAGAAAATAATACTAAACAACTTAAAGCTGCACTGGTTCTTGCAAAAACTTCGTCTCTAATGAAACCCCCATTAATTTTTTATTTGTGTTTAAAGTACAATAATATCCTTTTCTTAGTGCTCTTTTTGGGTGGCGTGTTGGGGTTTTGCAAATCTATGTGCTGGTGGGACCTGGTGGTGATGGTGGTTAGGATTTGGGCTGTAATTAGGGTTAGGCTGGGAAAGGATAGGCTAGATTTAGGGTGAAGCCTTATTAAAGCTAAGTCGTCTTCTATTTCTAGGAACAATGAAGTTTCCTTAAAAGCCATGTGATGAAAGGAAATAATATAAGGCCAGATTTAATTTTAATAAAAGAGGCTATATTTTCCAAATCCAATTAAATGTATATTATTTATGGTACTAGAAAATTTTCTAGAATTCCATATAAATCAGATTATAAATAATAATAAAAAAATAAAAATTATAATTGACTTTTCAAGAGGTTTTGGGAATCAGCTCACACTTTTATATTTTCTTTGAACAACTTGATCCCAAGTAAAAAAAACAAAATATTAGACCCATTTATCATTCATTTAACATTTGTTCATTAATATTCACTCAAGGAAACAAGGTAATGTTGGTTAGTATTTTATTATAGTTTTTAGAAGGGGTTAAAACGTTGGAGGAAAAAAAAGATATAAAATAATCAATTTCTAGAATAATTCAAGAATGAATTTATGTAATTTTAAAACATGAAGATATCAGAAGACATATCTCATTTGGCCTCGCTATCTCTATTTTTTTTAACGAGTATAATTTGCATACTTAAATACTTATATAATTACCCAACACATTAATCATGTTAGCGACATTATTATATTCCGAGACATAAATTACTATTCATTACAATAGTGTAGTTATTATTATATCCCTTGGCCATTTTATCTTTGGTCTTGCTTCAAGGGTAAGGTGATATTTTTACCATGACATAAAATGTTTTTTAAGAATTGTACATGGTTATTTTGGTAATTGTATTTTTTAATTCATAGAAAATTACTAATGCAACTCTTGAATAAAATAATTCATTGCTTTCTGCACAAGGGCATTTTTGTATTTTCATATTTTATAAAACAATTGAATTACTACATTGGCCTTACAATTTGAGTTTTTTAACCTTAGCTTCAGGGACTTGGTTGTAGTTTCACCATTGTTTGTTTGTTAATATTGTTTAGTTCAAAAGATATTTTCAGATTTTTCACAAAAAAAGTATAAAACAAAATAGTAGCTGACACATGCTTCATATGAGTCAGCCGACCTTCTGGCTCGCGCGTGCGGCTGACTCAGGTAGTTGTAACCGTAATTCCACCGCATCATTTGATTCGTTTCGGCATCCTCTTCTTCTTTGGATGGCGCATGTATGGTGGTTCAACATAATTTGGCTTGAAATTACTTTTATTTTTCTTGTTTCTTTTCCTTTTCTTTCTTTCTTAAATTTCGTGTTGGCTATGAAAAAATCCATACCAGCCCTTCATTTTATTTCTTCTTTTGATTTAGTCTTTCTTCTCTTATTTGTAATTTCATTTAATAATTTATATCAAATTTAGTTCTTATTTTTTTAATTGCTATTTGTTTTGTTTTGCAATGTTTTTTTAATTGATTTTTTTTCTCAATTTCATATTTCAATGTTTGTTTGATTAAAAATCTTGCTTCTTTTTTTTCCAAGTATGCATTTGATGGGGTCATCTAAGTCTTATGATCTAGGTAGTAATTCTAAAGGATTAGCCTGATTTGAATTTTTTTAAAGCATTTTTTAATATATTTGTTGTTAGTGTTTTTTTCTTTTTAGCTTTTTTATTTATAGACTTATCTCAATTTCATATCTTAGATAATGTGTTTTGATTTGTTGACTCGAGTTGGCTAAGGAGTTTCGCTTGAGGCTCTTTGTTATTTATTTTTTTGCTTTGATAAGTTTTTTTTTAGTGCAATCAAAACCTTATCCAAACATCCTATTGTACAAAAAAAAAGTTATATCAACATCACTAAAGTTGATTTGAAGATATTGATCATGATATTAAATTTTTTATAAAAGGTAAAAAGAAAGTGCAAAATTGAAACTCACTGTCCCTTTCAAAATTGAGTTCCAATAAAAGGTAAAAAGAAAGTGCAAAATTGAAACTCACCGTCCCTTTCAAAATGAGTTCTTACTCCCAAAAGGTAAGTAAATGTAAAATGGCATAATTTATTAGTAACAAGCTATTAAAACTCGGTCAAGTGAATGTGAACTAATTGGAGAATGATTAGCTCATAATCAAGTGGAAGTTAGAACCAATATAATTTAAATGACCTGATAAATTAGTTTATAATCTAGTTGATTTAGTCAAAATATAAGTTAATTATTTTAAAAATTAAAATAATATTATTTTAATTAAATAGAGGTTAACCTATGATCTAGAATTTTTTTCGAGTTTTAATAATTAAGGAGTTTGATTTTGCTTTCTAGATATAGCTTCAATATCTTCTCTATTTTATATCCACAAAACTTGTGTTATCAAAAACAAATATCATAAACATTTCTGACCCATAACAAAGTAATTTTTTTTCTCTAAAAAATGCGATAGAAATCTCTTCATTTTATTTATGTCAAGTAGTAAATCAAATCAAACCACACTTTGATGCATGTACGTAGCTTAATGTACAAATAATGCGCACATAATTTTCCACTGAATTAAGGTGATTTAAACGGAGATATTTATTGCCTATTCCTTTCAGCAAAATTGTTTGCTTCTTGGAGGGTGGGGTGGGTGTATGTGGTGTTGTTTTGGAAATATTTTTTTTGATGATTTAATGACAAAAGGGTTCCCCTTTTGCACGTAACTATCAATCTTGACTCGATCGGCGCCCATTAAGGATAGATATACTCACGCTAAGAGATTCCCTTTTTAGCATGCTTCTTCTAGATAAATTCGATGATAATTTTCAAAATGAATTCGATGATAATTTTATCACTCTCAATCCAAAAACAAAGTTATCATAGTAGAAAACAATGGAATTAATTAGAAAATCTAGGCTTTGAAATAAATGTTTTTTTTTTTTTTTTTTGTAAACTAAGAGATAAATAATAGTGATTTTGTTTTTAATTTTCATAGGAATAATAAATTATTGCATTCGATTAAAAAATTAGGTGAGGAATTATTACAATCGAAGTTTGAAAATAGGAATAATAAAATCACTTGGAAATTCAATAATTCGATTGTATTTTTATTTCATTTATTTTGAGGCAGAGGAAATGTGTGTGTTTTTTTTTTTTCTCTTAAATTTAAATTACATGAATTAAAATCTATCATATTATAAATTTTTATGTAGTTTATTCCATCTACCAACCAACTAATTTCTTGTGACCTACTCTAATTTACAGTGTTATAGTCATGAAGCTGAATCTCACCAGTACTGGTCCCAAATTTCAGTGTCTCTACTGCTCTTCTTGCATTTGTGTTCCTAAGAACATGGACTAAGCTCCTCTCAAAGGCTGGAATTGTAACCAATCCCTTTACCCGACAAGAGAATACCATAGTTCAAACTTGTCCTGTTGCTTGTTACAGCATTGTTGTTGGAGGTTTGAGACTTTGATCTCACGTGTTCTTTAAATTTAGAACATTTTTTGCTAATCTTTTTAACATGTTTATACTATGATTGAACCGTCAATACTAAACTTTAGATTTTCTATATTTTGATGGAGGTTAAATGACTCACGTAATATTTAATATGGCTAGCATAGGGATCCTTTCCTTAATCTGATTTTTTTTTCACTTTCATCCATCATGTGTTGTCCTTAGTTCATCATTAGAGGGCAATGGACTCCAAGCATTTAATTATCATTTATAAATTTTATAAAAAATATATATATACAACTAATATTACATTAGAAACATTAGAAAGGCTGCTCTGTTTTCCGGTAATGGTTCAGTAATGTTATTCCTAAACTTTCACTAAATATTTTCAAGCCCTCCATTCCAGCAAAAAGAGTCATAAATACTCCTTAATCATTCAAGTAAAAGGTTTACAATCTTCATTTTTATTGCATATATATTTTTTAATTATTTGTTTACATAATCTCATAGTAAAATTTTTTTTTTATTTAAAATAGAAAAAGGAAAAATAAAAAAAAATCAAAGTATATAAATTGAAAGATTGATAAGAAAAGTATTTAAAAAAAAATATTACTGAAATAAGCATGATTAAAATTGGTCAAATAACTATTTAATTACTTTTAATACTAAAAGAATTAGTTAATTAAAGAAAAAATAGCAACCCCTAAAACACTATTTGATCCTTTTAGAAAACCAGTGGTGTTTCTATTCTTAAAGCATATTATTAGTATGGTAAAAATTATTTTTTAAAGTGTTTTTTTTATTTGAAAAATATATTAAAGTAATATTTTTATGTTTTTTTTTTTTTAACGAAAAATCAACATTCTTGTATTCCTAACATATTTTTTACGTTGTTTTAATACATTGATGTCAAGAACACACTTAACGCTAGCTAGACGAGCTACAAATAAAGTTCTAATTAGCGCGTAGACTTGCTGCAAATCACTCACAGACATGATCTCAACAAAAATGTTAATTTTGAAAATTAATTAATATTGTCGTGTTTCCAACACTCGGTGCTCCTGTTTAGAAAAATCCTTGCGAGGAAAGATTCGCAATTGAATAATTCAACCCTCAGTTCAAAATGCAGCACCACATGAAGATCAGATAATATCTATGTATCCAAGTTCCGAAGACTTTTCTGGACCATTGCTTTCTGACCACTTCTGCCTTGAACAGGAGAGTCCTAATTTTACTGCAAGATCGGTTAGTACACTACAACAGCTAAGCACTGCACTCCTTCAGATTTTTCTTCGTACTAACACAAAAAACAAAACGAAGGTGGATGTTGTATGTAATATCCAGCAAAAATCTGTACCAAGGGTTGCATTGTTGTCTTTTGATGTATGGATTTTGTTGGCACACAAAAAGTATGATCCATAAGACGAGCTGCAAAGGAAGAGCACAAACTGTATCTATTAGCACATATTCATTGCTATTTTCTAAGCTATGAAATGCTTCTTCTTCTTCTGGGAAACACATAAATTGCTTAACCCTTCAAGTACACAGTCACCTGTTCATGTTAATAATAGCAATAATAATCTATCAGTGCATGCGAGGGGGGGGGGGGGGCAGCAAGGAATAATAGCGGGGTAGATGTCCCCGAGAACAGCTGCCATCAGACGAGCTGCAAAGGAAGTTCTAATTCGAGCATGACCTGTATCTGTTAGCACAAAGACTGTCAATTTTGGAAATTAGTACTGCGTGTTTCCAACGCTCTCTCTTGTGTGGAAATATTTGCAAGTGAACCTTCAGTTCTGAAGACTTGGAGGTCAAGAGCAGACTAAATGAAGATTGGTTCTCCCTTGAAACTCCATTAATTCTCTATTGTTTGTCAGTTTTCTAGTAACTGTACAATAAAGCTATTGCCAGAAAGTGTTGACTGGGTTGGATTGAAGTGGACACAAGAAGGTGAGGATGACTCTTTAACTCTACATGCCCACTTGCTTAAGCTGTGATTAAGCTACGATCGTAAATTATTAAGAAGTTTTCAATTTCAGCTAAGGAAACTTGTTTAATGCTTCTCCCAGTGACTTTGATTTCGTCAGTATACAATCTAAGACTGTAGTAAACAATCTATACATACTACTAATAATGCCTTTATTTACTTCTCATCTTTCCCAGTTAATTATACTTTGAATCCTGAAAGGCGGCCGTGGGGTTTTCACTTTGCCTCTCTCAATCTCTCTCTTTCTTTCTGTTTCTCTTCCATTTCCATCCAACATTGTTTTGATGTGTTCATGTTAATAACACACGGTAAACGCAAGACGAGCTACAAAGAAATTTCTAAATAGCAAATAGACTTACTGCACATCACACACATAGACATAGACTTGATCTCAACAAAAATGTTAATTTTAGAAATTAATTAATATTTCCATGATTCCAACATTCGCATATTTAAAAGTGTGGTAGCGGTTGCTTTTCAAAAAGACTTTTCATTCTAAAACACATTAAAATAATATCTTTTTATTTTTTAAAAAATTAATTTTTAGATCAAGACATCAAAATAATCTGAAAATATAAAAAACATATAAAATAAAAATTTTCAAATTTTCAAAAGGACTTCCAACACAATACCAATGTATCTGTTAGCTCAAAGAATTAATACTGCCGTGTTTCCAACGTTCACTCTTGTGTGGAAATATTTGCAAGTGAACCTTCAGTTCCATATATATTCAGCACCACATGAAGAGTGGACAATATCTATACATCCAAGTTCCGAAGACTTGGAGGTCAAGGACAGAACAAATGAAGATTGGTTCTCCCTTGTTGATGCTGAGAGAGAAAGACCTTTGAGGACGACCAATCCCACGGCATCTTGAGGGCAAGAACCTTCAAACTCCATTCTCCATTGTTTGTCAGTTTTCTAGTAACTATTCAATAAAGCTATTGCCAAAACGTCTTGATTGGTGTACAAGAAATTCAACAAATACAAATTGAATTACCGATGGTTTTTTTTTCATCGGTATTTTGCGGTGATATTCACCGAAGAAATTTTTCCATTGCTAACTCCTTCAGTATATATTGACAGAAACACTCTGTCGGTAAATACCGAGGGAATCCCAGACAAAATATGAAGAATAAAAAAAAAAAAAGTTGTGCGATGATGTGTAAGTTTTTGTGGATGAGTTTACCGATGGAATTACAGTCAAATTCAAACCGGGTTGTCCGTATAGTGATGTGTCAAAAACATCGATAGAATTACAGTAGGAGTGACAGACAAAGTAATTCTGTTAGTAATTCCATCGGTAATAGTTAATATATGACCTGACCATCGACCCTTCCCTATTTCTCCTTCTTCTCCCCCCGCATCCAAAACCCCCCCCAAATTCTAGTGTTAGCAACATGCATGGAGTTATAAATAACAACAGTAATCCTTATAGGAATGTGGTTATGGATGCAATGAGAATGAATCTAGGTAATGTTAGCCAATGTCCAATTATAGAAGAAAAACCTAATACATACACGCCCACATTATAGGATGGTTGCACGAATCATAGTAAATTATCGGTTGTTGCATGGTTGTTCACCATCAAGTCAGATTGTGGGTTGATTGAGGCCGATTATGACAGAATTATCGAATGGGCAAGAAGTATTTTACCTGAAAAGAACAGGCTAAAAGAGAACTTCTATGCTGCTAAGTCCATGATAAAACCTCTCAGTTTAGGATACCAAAAAATTAACATGTTCCTTAACTTCTACATGTTGTACTACCTTAAAAATGTTGAGCTGATCGAGTGCATGACATGTGGACATTCCCATTATAAACCCAGAACTGGCATGGAAAAGACTCTCGTGACATATAAAAGACTTAGATACTTCCCAATCACACTTAGATTGCAGAGGTTATTCATGTCACCAAGAACTGGTGAGCACATGACATAGAACCAATCATATGATGTGGTTGATGGAATAATGGTGCTTCCTTTTAACGATGAAGGATGAAAAACTTTAACAGTGTATATCATCACTTTTCAGCTGAATCAAGGAACATGTATCTTGAGTTGTACACATATGGATTCGACCCATTTGAGTCATTTACTGCTCCTTATTCTTGTTGACCGGTCATACTCACGATTTACAACTTGCCACCAGAGATATGTATGAGGTCGGAGTTCATGTTTTTATTTATGATGATACCTAGTCTGAACAGTCCGGGCCGGAATATAGATGTTTGTCTTCGACTGTTAATTGATGAGTTGACACTATAATGGTCCTCCAAAGCTTTAACTTATGATATATTGAGAAAACAAATTTATCTTATGAGGGCAGCTTTGATGTGGATTATCAATGATTTTCCAGCTTATGGAAAGGTTTATAGTTGAAGCACGCATGGAAAACTAGCATGTCCATACTGCATGGAAAACAACAAGGCATTCACAATAACAAATGAAGGTAAAGCTTCTTTTTTTTATTCCCACTATCATTTTTTGCCAACGAATCACAGGTACAGAAAGAACATAAATAATTTTTTTATTGGTAGAGTTTAAAAGGATGTTGCACCCTTATGTCTTTTTAGTGAAGAATTGCATGACGTTGTATCAGAGTACGGTGACATTGTGTTTGGTTTTTATTATGGTAAGAAGAAGTTTTCTGGTTGTGGTTTAACCCACAATTGGGTAAAGCGAAGCATTTTCTAGGAGCTTCCTTATTTGAAAACTAATCTCCTTAGCCATAACCTTGACATCATACACATATAAAAGAATGTGTCAAAGAACATTTTCAATACTGTCATGGATGTCAAGGGGAAGACAAAAGACAACATCAAGGCTAGAATGGATATAGCATTGTTTTGTAACCGTAAAAATATGGAGTTGGTTTTTTATGAGTCATGGGTTGCAAAACCCAAAGAAAGCTTTGTGTTAGAGAAAAGATGCACAACTACTAGTCTACCATTGGCTTAATAGTCTGTGTTTTCCTGATGGACATGCCTCGAACATATCAAGGTTGGTTAATCTAGAGGAATGCAAATTGTATGAAATGAAGAGCCATGAGTGCCACGTGTTTATGCAAACACTCATTCCATTAGCTTATTGTGATTTGTTGCCAAAGAGGATATGAGATGTGTTGCTACCCTATTTTTGACCCATATTTTTGATAAATTTTCAAAAAAATCAAAAATAGCAAAAAAACAACGAAAAAAAAAAGATTTTGATATATTTGCATCGTTTTTAGCATTTTCAATGTCATTTAAGAAGAATCTAAATTTTCAAAGGTATTTTGAACGCGTTCAACTTTTAACGCGTAAATTTTACAATCACTGATTTTTCTTGTTGAGTCGACGTTGATATTGCTCGCTTTCAAAAATACAAAAAAATAAGAAAAAATCAAAATTTACAAAAAAGAATAAAAAGAAAAGAAAAGGAAAAGTTGAGGGACTAATTTGGAAACCTAGCAAAACTTCTCCTATAAATACTAAGCTACAGTGAAACTGGCATGGGGGGAGAAAAATTTACACGGAAGGAAGAAAATTTTACAGGCATGGTCAGAGGAAATTTTGGAGAAAACAAAAGGAAAAAAAACCGTACCTAAATTTATCTAAAAAGAGAAGCCGCTGCTCCCTCCTTTGACAAAAAGTAGCCGGCCACTCATTTTTCCCTTTTGCCTAGCCAAAGAAGACCAGAGCCCCATCTTCTTCCCCATTTCCTAGACAAGCCGCTAGCCCCTCTGCTCTTTCTCCGACCATCCCAACCAAAGTCACAGCAACCCCGGCTAAGCAAAGATTTTCATCTTCACCGTCTTCATCTCCTCCTCCCAGTAGCGGTGTCTCCGTCTCAAACGCCAGCAACCCAAAAGCCAGGAGACCCAGCTTTCTCCTCACTCGGCCTTGATAACCCATTCTCCTGGACCATCCACCAGCTTGTGAAGACCCGACGATCCCCCACTCTTCTTCATCAGTTTAACCCCACGTAGCAGATCTAGACCTTGAATCAACGACCGGATTTACCACCAGCAGAGGGAAACGAACCAGGAGGAAGAAGGTAGACCGAGGTAGATTTGAAAAAAGGAGAATCGGAAACTGTTTGTGTTGATTGGGTTGCTTTGTAGGTGACCGGGAGATGCACCGCTGATACGGGCGGGAAGAGAAGGAGATGGTCGCGATCCACCAGTTTGTTGGTCTTCGCCGGCGGTGGCACATGGATCCACGCATTGCCAGTGGTGGTGGTGTGTGATGTCCATGCGCCGCCACTAGTCCAGTTGTACCCAAAAGGCTTTCCTGCAATTTTGTTATTTTAGGGGGGTATTTTCTGTAATTTTGAAATTGTTAAGGCCTTGTTTGGGTAAATTTTGAATTTTTGCTATTTTGTAATATTTTGTAATATGTAAATGTGGGTGTATGAGAAAAACATAATAAAAAGAGATGTGTGTGTGTTTGTATTTTATGTATTTATTTATGTTATTGAATTATAAAAATAAAAAAGGACAACAAGAATTAAGTGTTTAATTTGAATATGGTTAAATATTTTGAGGATAAATAAAAATCATGTTATATTTCTCGTGAAAATGTAAGAACACGTTTCTACATTTATTTTGGGATTTAATAACTAATTTATTAAAGCCTTAAGAATTTGATTAATATTTCAAACTTTCAAATTGCATCAAATCACAAAGCAGTCTATTAAGGTAGGGTGCGCTAGGGCTGTTAATACCTTCCCTAGCCACAATTAGTCCCCTACCCTTGAATCTCTAATAAATACCAGTACATATATAAAGTCTAAAAATAAACACACTTTTAAGGTAAGCATTTTTCATTTCTAAAGTCTATAGTTTTTGTTTAATATAACTTGTTGCCTATTTTATTGTTTTTATTGCAATAATGATTTATTGTTTTGTTGAATTTTAATGGATTATTGTTAAATTTTCCATATAAATGTTAATTGAATATATAGAATTAAATTTAATTGTTTTATCTCAATTTTATTGTATATATTGCATAATAGAGTGTTTGATTGTTTTGTTGAATTTTAATTATTATTGATAAATTTATATAGATGTTAGTTGAATATATAGGAATAAATTATTTCTGGTATAAATAAACTAAAATCAATTGGTTTGTGGCATAAATCTTGTTAATATTTGCAAGTTTGAATAATTTGGGTAGTCTCTAATAATGGGGAGGTGCTCTTGAATTTTTTTTTAAAAAAAAATTAATATTTGATTATTTTTTTAACAAGCATTTTGAAAAGGAATGCCCGAAAAGAGCATAGCTCAATGCTATCTCAGTAGAGAGGGGTGCTAAGGAGATGACATATGGGAATCCTATGCGTGTGATGGATGGCTAAGACAAGAATTTAGTCATCGAAGGGCCAGCCTTTGTATGGAGGAGGTGGCTGGGCCAAACTGCCTTGGGCAAAGGCAGAATTAGAGGAGTTCCATAACTTTGACGATGGACAAATCATGGTGATGGAAACAGAGTTGATTGTTGTACAATGGACAATTAAGCAATATTTAAATTTTATGCTTGGAGGTTTGGCATCCGAAATGGTTGGAGAATTAGATGTTTGTATGGGAGCTCATATGGTTTTTCAAATTGATTTTGTGTGAATGTATTTTTTGAAGCAGGATGGATACCTTGGATGCGTGTGATTAGTGTGTCCGAACTTCATGAAAACATGCTTGCGAGTATGACGTGTTTGATATTTGTTGAAAACTAACGGGCCAAAATAGAATTGTGTCACATCTTGGTTTTGAAACAAGTTGACAAAGATTTGGTGGACTGAATTGTTGTTGAATGTGGGTAAAGCTAAAGGTTTCGTAGGGAGAAACATGGATTGTGACAAGGAATTGATGAAGTGCAAGGGTACTTCAAGTCTGTCTAACGAGGGCGTCGAGTTATTTTAGTAAGGGTGGTTTGTAACAGTGTCAAATGTGCACAAGGTTCACACTTCAGCAGGCTATCCAAAACATTGTTTCGGGCACTGGCAGCAATGCCAACAGTTGGGAAAATTGACAATATAATTTTGTGCACTTGTAAGTTCGTCAAGGAAAATTAACAGCGCAAATTGTTTGACGAACATGGGTTGGATGTTGGACTGTATAGAGCAGGCAATAAAACTCATCAGGGGTGTAGGTTGATGAAAACAAGGGTTGTCGCAGACATTGGTAGCGCAAACATTGGCAGCATGAACGCAGATGCGAATTTACAACAACTTATGCAAGTCATGGGCATAACTTGGCACGATCTAAAACTTGGACGAAGGACTATCTAAGGCATGCAAGAGACGTGGCAGCAACATGGACAACAAGGATGGGAAATTACATAAGTGGTTATGGGCAGTCACACCATGATTGTTAGAGGGGGAAGTTGTCCAAGAGCATAGGGGATGTGTTGGAAAACATGGGAGCATGGCTAGAAAATGCTCTCAACCCACTAAAATCATGGGAGATCATGGCGATCATGGGGGAAAACTACCCATTACTTGTTAGATAACGGGGTCATTATGTTCATGGGTGAACAAGGGTGAGATAGTGTCCCACTACTTCCTTAAATGTAGGAATGAAAGTTAAGCCTTGTAAATGCTTGTCTTTAAATAGTTGTTGCAGCTCTTAGTTGTGGGGGCATGACATGGGGGATGCAAACTTGGTGTAGCATGTGATCTTTGTGCATAGCACACATACGGATTTATGTATAATGTATTCCTTTGTCTACGAGATTAATAAAAGTTAGGAAAGAGTTCCCGTAAAGCTTGTTGTGCACTTTGATTAACTTATTCTACTTATTTATGTATCTTGTTTGTCTTCTAACTTGGGAAAGTGGGGAAAAACTCTTGGGTGAGGGAAATACTTGGTTACTAGGCAAACACGAGTGGAATTGATAAGGATAGGATAGGTTGAGTCTAGTGGGGACTAAGCTGCCGCACGAGTTTATTTGTGGAGCGAAAAATATAAAAATACTTTGGATATCACGCACACTGGTGGCTCTGTTCTATTTGTTGCACATGTGAAGCGGATAGTAAGATTAATTTTAAATGACATCTAGGATTAATTAATTTTTTGTTATTTAAAAATATATTTAACTTACAATATTTTTTTTTACAGGCTATGTCTCTTGGATGTGAGCCGAGCTTAATGGAGCTTTTTGTCGAGAGCACAAGTGGAGTGAAGACTGCCAAAGGAGGGTGCAATAGTTCATTAATAACCGCACTTAATATTTTGTGGTATGTTCGTTTAACCATTTTCTTTCATAAGTAATTATTTTCTTGAATTGAATTTGAGGATTTCTTTTTTAATTTTTAGGAGACATATAATAGCCAGTTGAGGAAGAGATACAGGGATGATCCTTCAACCCACTCGTGTTTTGATCCGAATTAGTGGATGGAGCCAAGATCTTTTGATGGGCCCAATAAAAATTAGGTATACGGACTCTCCAACACTACATCCAAGAACTTGTGGGTGGCTCATAGTGTCTCAATCGTTGAGAGCTCTCAATAAATATCGAGTACCCAGTCTCAGGAGTTCGTGTCCTTGTAACAACACACGGTTCATCTCACCGAAAAATATGAATGACTCTCGGTGGATTATGAATTCTGTTAAATGGTCATGGACATGAAATCACATATTGGTGGTACATGTATGGCCTTTTTTAGCTGTATGGTTCCTTAAGCTTATAGGGTCACTTCAAAGCCAACAATTTCCAGAGTCTTGCGTTTACCTATGTAGTGTACACTAATTGTGATGTTAAATAGGCAATTCCTTGAGACTAATATTTTCACATCTAGCAAGGCCAGCCATTTTGTAATATAACAAAGTGAGAGCACCAATGGATTACATCCCCATGCTTGTTTTCTGCTTCATTTCATTTCTGATTGTAAGAACAGCCACACCTACTGACACCATAAACACAGCTCAGTTCATCAGAGATGGAGACACTATAGTTTCAGCTGGTGGGACCTATGAATTAGGATTTTTCAGCCCCGGGAAATCCAAAAACCGATACTTGGGGATATGGTATGGCAAAATATCTGTCCAGACAGCAGTTTGGGTTGCCAACAGAGAAACTCCACTTAACGATTCGTCAGGAGTTGTAAGGCTTACCAACGAAGGACTTCTTGTCCTTCTCAATCGTAGTGGAAGCATCATTTGGTCTTCCAACACATCAGCACCTGCTAGGAATCCAGTTGCACAGCTTTTGGATTCAGGAAACCTTGTTGTGAAAGAGGAGGGTGATAATAACATGGAAAATTCCTTGTGGCAGAGTTTTGAACATCCATCTAACACACTATTACCGGGCATGAAGGTAGGACGGAATATAATAACTGGCATGGAGTGGCACTTGACATCATGGAAGTCACAAGATGATCCTTCCAGAGGTAATGTTACAGGCGCCCTTATTCCTGGTGGATATCCTGAGTATGCAGCGGTGGAAGATTCGAAACTGAAGTATCGAGGTGGGCCATGGAATGGTCTGGGGTTCAGTGGCTTGCCTCGGATGAAACCAAATCCATTATACACATTTGAATTTGTTTTTAATGATAAGGAGATATTTTTCAGAGAAAATCTTGTTAATAACTCAACGTATTGGAGGGTCGTCTTAAGTCAGAGTGGTGATATCCAGAACCTTCTCTGGATCGAGCAAACTCAAAGTTGGTTTCTTTATGAAACAGCAAATACAGATAATTGTGAAAGTTATAACCTCTGTGGCGCAAATGGTATCTGTAGCATTGACCACTCTCCAGTTTGCGATTGCTTGAATGGATTTGTACCAAAAGTTCCAAGAGACTGGAAGAAGACAGATTGGTCAAGTGGTTGCGTTAGAAAGACTGCACTAAATTGTTCCAGAGATGGGTTTCGGAAGCTCAGAGGTTTGAAGATGCCGGAGACAAGAAAATCATGGTTCAACAGGAGTATGAACCTGGAGGAGTGCAAGAACACATGCTTGAAGAACTGCAGCTGTACTGCGTATGCAAACTTGGACATCAGGGATGGAGGAAGCGGTTGCTTGCTTTGGTTCAATGATTTGATTGATATGAGAACTTTCCTTCAAAATGAGCAAGACATTTTTATACGGATGGCTGCATCAGAACTAGGTATGAATTTTTCCTCAGATTAGAGAAGTCGTTTTTTTTTTTTTTTTTTATTATTATTATTATTATTATTATTATTAAAATTCGAAATATATTCAAACTAGTAAGCTGATACAACGTTTAAAAATCTTAAAACCAAGCTATATAGTCTCTGAGCGTATCCAAACCTTTCCTTGCAAGGCTATCGGCAATAGAGTTTCCTTGCTTGAATGATCCAGATCATATATGGCCAATGAAAACTTTCCAGCCATAATAACTAACCAAACAAATACAAAAGGCATTTGGCATTTCCTCTTTTTAACACCAGTTTTTCTGTACCATGTTATAGATAACGGTGACTCTGCGAAGGTTAATAGCAAATCCAAAGTGAAGAAAAGGATCATAGTAAGCTCTGTGTTGTCCACTGGGATTCTGTGCATTGGCCTATGCTTGGTCTTGTATGTTTGGAAAAAGAAGCAGCAGAAAAACAGTACGTATTCACACCATCAAAATCTAAGTATTCCTATCGCACCAGTCCTGGATCATCAGATAGCAAGATTGGTTTTTAAAAATAAAAAAAATTGAATTTGATTTTCAGTAATATAAGGTATGACTGTAAGTTGTTCAAAGCCCAGTTTTGTTTGATGCTATAAAAATCTTGAGTTTAGCAGCAAATAGAGATCCTTTGTCTTTCTTTCTATGTTTTCAACAAGCATAACAGTTATCCTGACAAGGAAAAATGACAGGTAATTTGCAAAGAAGATCAAATAACAAGGACTTGAAGGAAGAACTAGAATTACCCTTCTTTAACATGGATGAGTTGGCTTGTGCAACAAATAAATTTTCTGTATCCAATAAACTAGGAGAAGGGGGTTTCGGACCTGTTTATAAGGTAATAATTATCTTTAAACAGCCGTGCAATATAGCTTCTGACTTTTCATGGTACAAACTCCAGGAACCAATGGAGTTCTGTGGTATTGAAATTGTTCCACTACAGAACCAACCTTTTTTTAGCATAAAAGGATGACTGATTGGAAAGAATTCCTGAACAGATACAAGCTGCATGAAATTAATTCTCTAAGAATTCAGCAGACAACGTATGATTTGCTTATGATGCTGAGTAATTATTTACAGGGAACATTAACAGATGGACGAGAAATAGCTGTCAAGAGGCTCTCTAAGAATTCAAGACAAGGACTTGATGAGTTCAAAAATGAAGTCAAACATATCGTGAAACTTCAGCACCGGAATCTAGTGAGTCTTCTTGGATGCTGCATTGAAGGAGATGAAAATATAGTGGTCTACGAGCTTTTGCCTAACAAAAGCTTGGACTTCTACATTTTTGGTATGAATCTCACAAAACTTTTCAAAAAGCTAATCCAATGTTTCAAATTTAGCACTATTGAGCTTCCAAAATGGATTTGACATCAATTGTTTAGCCATTTATTGAGCATCGTTCAAAGCCCAACATTTATGACAAATTCTGCCATTTATGCATATGTAATTGTAACTCAAAATTCATTGATCGTAACTTATCATCTCCTTTTTTCTTGTTCCTTCACCAACATTTATGAGTCTGATAAGAGATGTAATGGATTGACTTGGGCAGATGAGACTCGAAGCTTGCTACTAGACTGGTCTAAGCGCTACAACATCATCAACGGGATTGCTCGAGGACTCCTTTATCTTCACAAAGATTCGAGACTAAGAATAATCCACAGAGATCTCAAAACCAGCAATATTTTGTTGGATTACGAAATGAATCCAAAAATCTCAGACTTTGGCCTGGCTAGAAGTTTTGGAGAAAATGAAACTGAAGCCAATACTAATAAAGTGGCTGGAACGTAGTGAGTGTCTTCATCTCCATCATACGCATTTTATCTTCATAGTCTGCAAATGGAACTTAAAATTCTATGAATACATGCAGTGGTTACATATCTCCAGAGTACGCAAATTATGGGCTCTACTCGCTAAAATCAGACGTCTTCAGCTTTGGAGTATTGGTGCTAGAGATAGTGGGTGGCTATAGGAACAGAGGATTCCGTCATCCAGATCACCACCTCAACCTTATTGGGCATGTAGGAGTCAAAGCTATGTTACTTATTATCTTTAATTTCAATATATTCTTGAGTACTTTTTTTCAGAAACCAGATGCCTGCACATGTTTAATGTGTAATTGACAGCATGGTTTTGTGTATCAGGCTTGGATACTGTTCAAACAAGGCAGGCCTCTGGAACTGGCTGCGGGATCAAAAGTTGAAACACCCTATTTGTCTGAAGTGCTACGTTCAATTCATGTGGGGCTGTTGTGTGTGCAAGAAAATCCAGAAGATAGACCAAACATGTCATATGTGGTTTTGATTTTGGGTAATGAAGACGAATTGCCTTATCCTAAACAACCAGGATTCTTCACTGAAAGGGATCTTGTTGAAGCAAGCTATTCATCGAGCGAGAGCAAACCACCTTCGGCAAACGTATGCTCAGTTTCAGTGTTAGAGGCAAGATAGATTACTTGTATTTTTATTCTTAAGAAAACTTGTGTGCTTGTTTTGCGTGGTCTTGATGTTTGTGATCGTGTGCTCATAAAAACTCTACTGAATGTTTTCCATGGCAAGGTTAATTTCCAGGAAATTATTAACATTTTTCAGTGAAAGAAAAAAAAAGGAAAAGTTTAGAAGTTAAAATTTAACCCAAATACAAATACAACTCAAGCTTTTAGAGGGGAGGGACTCCATCAAACTGGGCTCTCGGCTTGGCTCGATTGAGGCCTAGACTTGGGTGTATTGTAAAATAATTTTTTGCACTACAAAACATTAGTTTATCCTAACTTAAATTTGAACTTGGGTCTGGCCCTTAAAGAATTACCAGTCCATTCCATGAATGGTAAAACTAATTAGTTTTCTTCTAGAAGGATTTTTGTAGATCTGAACAGCTTTTTCAGGTCAAAAGACATGTAATTTAAAGCTATAAATTTTTAGGTTTAATTCAAATTTTATGGAGGGTAATCAAAGCTAATAAGAGAATTTTATCAGCTTTTGGTTCCTAAATTTGTTTATAAAAGGGATTGAAGAAGAGTGTTTTCAAGTTAGTTTTTCTGCACTGTTTGGATAGATTTATCTACAGAATATGACATTCTTTGGCACATATTTTGCATCTTAAATCCTATGAAGGTTTTTTAAGCTTTATTCCTCTTTCTTTTCCTCATAATCTAGAGCATAGTTTCAATCCTTATAGAAGGACATTAAGTATAATTTATTTTTATCTGTTGAAAATTGTTTACGAGTACACTTAAAGAAGACAGTGTTGTTGAAATCCTGTGAAGCTTATTGAAGTGAGTTTTTTTACACAAAATGAGGAGCAATAAAGCCTCAAGGATAATTGATTTTAACTTTGGCAATAAAAAAAAATGAGATTGGTAATATTCTAAAATCGTTAACAAGTAATTACTTTAAATTGGTTTTGTTTAAGTATATTTTTTTATACAAATTTAGTATACATGCTAGAATTGTATTTCTATATCTTATGCAAGTCTACATATTGACTTAATATGCATGCTATCATTTTTTTATTGCACGATTACCATGTTCTTGTTGGGTCCTAAAATCTATACACGCATCGATAACGATAAATTTAAGGTAATATTTGGGAGTCCCTATTATTCCATTAGATAGATCTAGAGCTGTATCGTTTGCATGTGAATTATGTGATCAAGTGCTCACGAGTAGGGGCGGAGATTAGTGGGGGCCTTAGGCCCCTGCAAAAGTCTTAAGATTTTATAACTAGACTGAACTACTTTTTTTAAAAAAAATGGAAAACGTTGTCATTTTCCATTAAAGATATAAATCTCTAATTAATAATAATTTAGATTACTGCATCTCTCTTCGTGAATGTGTGAGGGTGAGTTTTCTCTTATATTTTAGTTCTCTAACAAACCAAATCGACTTATCGAAGAATAACTGTCTTCATATTGTCATCCTATACTTTTTATTCACGAACTATTATTCATTGGATGGGGTAATCAGATTTTAATAGTGTTGGTGCTTATGTTCAAGGTTATCTTTGTGTCACACTTCCAAACCTAATTTCTTGGCTTTTCGAGAGTTGTATCGTTTCCATATGAGTTTTGTCACCAAGTTCTCACAAGTAGAGGCAGAGCTAGGGGGAGTTTAGTTGAGGCTAAGCCCCTGCAAAAGTCTTAAGATTTTATAACTAGACCCAACTCTATCTTATATATATATAAGGAAAACGTTGTCTTTTTCCATAAGAGATATAAATCCCTAGTTAAAAAGACAATAGCCACACCAGCAACCCAAAATCCTCCCTTCCTCTATTGTTTTCCCTGGCCCTCACATACCAAAATCCTTCAATTAAGATGGTTTAAAATTCTCCTTGCTTTTTTCTAAGCCACAACAAAGAATATTTAATGGGCAACAATATAGTTTTCATATGTAGCATGGACTCCATATTAATGTGGAATCCTTATGGTGTATGGAAACAATTATTTTATCCTTATTATAATAGAAATCTATCATTAAATAAGTTTCCAAGTCCACTAAGAATATTTTACAAACAAGAAAACTAAAGAGGAGACAACTTCAGATTTGATTCTCCTAACTTGTACAAGACTTCTAAAAGGGCAGTAAATGTAATCCTATCATATTTAAGATATTAAATTCGGATTTATTATTGTTATTATTATTTTCTTGTTAGTTTAGGGTTTATTTATATTATTGAGTTTAATTGTAAGTGGACATCATATAAGTCTATATAATGGGTCCATTAGAGTTTGTTTTAGTCTAGAGTCAATATAAATAAAGGCATAACCAGATATGTAAGTGATACAATTCCAATTAATAAAATTTCTTCAATAGGTGTTGATGTTTTCTCTCAACCCTTCCAATTTGTTCAGGTGTTTCAACACAAGATAATTGATAAATGATGCCATGCTCTTGAAAAAAAAAAAACAGGCATATTAAACTCTTGTCCATTATCTAATCTAAGAGTTTGAATATTGATGTTGAAATGAGTATGAACACAAGCTAGAAAGTTGGTAAGAATAGCTCTAGTTTCTTATTTGAATTTCATTAAAAATAACTAGGTGAATGTAGCGTAATCATCAACAATGGTAAGGAAGAATCTATAACTAGAATAAGAAGGAATAGAAAAAGGTCCCCAAATATCAATGTGAACTAATTGAAAGGCTTGATTGGATTTATTAGTTGACAAAGGTAAAGGAAGCCTTTTTTGCTTAGCTAAAGGGCAAAACTCGCTGATAGAATTGCTAGTAACTGTTATAGAACTACTTAGGAGATTAATTTTTTATGCTGGAATATGGCCTAAAAAAATGCCAAAGATCAGTGGCAACGATACATGATTTGACTAATGAACTAGAAGGCAAGCCAATAGAGCTGGGAAGGATTTCAGTATTAGATTGAGCAAAAGGTCTGTGAAAATGGTATAGGCCAAATTGAACTTCAGCAAGCTCAATCATCCTCCATTTGCTTAGATCCTTCAAGATACATTTTATTTGAAGAAAAAATAATCCAATAGAATTATCAGCAGTTAATCTTGAGAAAGAAACAAGATTGACATCAAAGGATGGAACATAAAGAGCGTTGTGTAAAATGATATCAGGAGAACATTTAACAGTTCCAGTAAAACAATTAGAACCGTTTGACCATTTGGTAAATGAACCTTGGAAGGAGTTCTAGGCAAAATAATTGAATAAAAAAGAAGAGGGCTACAGATCATATGATTTGTTGCTCCTGTATCAAGAATCCAAATGAGTTGATTCTGTGATGAAGAAATGGTATGACAAGAAGAAGACATACCTAATGCAAATGCAACATTAGTAGTAGAGTTTAAGTTTGAGTTGGAAATGCTATTGGCAAGAGTGAGCAGATTTTGGATTTGCTCTCAAGAGAAAACAATGTTGGGAGTGCTAGAATTTTGTGGATAACCTTTGAAAATTCTTGCCAATAGTTGGTGTATAAACAAATCTTTTTCCTCTTAGCCCCTTCTATCCAGGAGGTTATCCAATTAGCTAAAAGCATTTATCAACAAGAAGTCCTGAATAACCATAATGAGAGTAGATTGCACCAAACTTTCCTTTCTGTTTAGTAAAATGATTGGCGTATGTTGAACCTGGTCTTGAGGATTGATTCATAGTTTATTCAAGAGCCATTGCTTGTGAATCAATAGAAATGCCAACTGTATTTGTCAAAGACCTCTGACTCTCTTCTTGCAAAAGTAAAGAAAAAACTCTACCCATAGATGGTAAAGGAGATTGAAACAATAGTTGACTCCTGACTACAGAATAGGAATCATGAAGACCCATAAGAAATTTCAAAACATAATCTGATTGTTGTCGATCTATCAGATGTTTCATAATATTACATAAGCAAAGATCAAGATTTCCACATTTGCAACTGGGAATTGGACAATAATTGATGTATTCATCTCACAAAGCCTTGAATTCACTGAAATACACAGTGACAAATTTGGAATTCTGAGAAATAGAACTTAAAGATTTCTCCAAAGAGAGAACCCTTGGTATCACTTCTAAGATATCTAATACTTAGTTCTTCCCAAATATCAAAAGTTGTTGTCAAGTAAAGAAGACTACTATGGATATCCTTGGCAATGGAAATCATTAGCCAAAATAGAACAAGATTGTTAGATCTTAGCCAGGCCACACGAAGTGATTGATCAGTGGTGATAGGGTGAGCTAGAGAAGCTAGAGAACCATCAACAAAGGCAATTTAATTTTTTACTATTAAAGCAATTGACATGGATCGACTCCATACAATGTAATTCTCACCAGTGAAGATCTTAGAGACTAGAAGAGCACCAGGATTATCAGAAGGATGCAAGTAGTAGTAGCTGGATGAATCATTAGAAAGGTTCTCAACAGAGGCATTGGATGAACAATTATGTGCCGTAGAAGCATTATCCTCAAGATGATCAGACATTGTGAAGTTTTGGAAAGATCAAGAAAATGGTGAAAAGAAATGTGTAGACAGATATCTAATTATCATAAATGTATTCTGATACCATGTAAAACTACACATAAATAATTTGTGCAAAAGAGAAATGTGAAACTTAAGAGAAGAAAAATATGTTCTACTTGAAAAGGAATTCCCTTTTCTTTTGATATATCTTCCATATATTACTTTCTTTATAGGATGGTGTGAATATATATAGACTTTGATCTGCTACAACTAACTATAGCTGCTATAACTAACTTTAATTGCTAAAACTAATTATAACTGCTATAAATGACTTTACCTACTAACCATGATTACAGACTTTAACTCCATTGTATCAATAGCATTCTGTATATTCCAACACTTTTTTCTAAGCCACAACAAAGAAATTCAATTCAAGTCTGGTTTATTTTCAATTTATGGCAAGTTAACTTCTCATTTTTACTTCTCTCCATAGGTTTCAACAAACAAATTTATAAGTAGATTGTATAAGGTGCTCCTTGGATAGTTGGATTAGCCAATATTGGTAATATGCTTAGGTTCTTCTAGTAGATGAATTCATTACACGAGTTTATTTGTTAATTTTTTGTTGTTTTCATTTTTGTATAGCTTATAAAGTGTGTTTGTCAATTTTTTTTATTAGGGTTTGTTTAGGAAATGTCATAATGATTGTGATTCAAAATGTTTTTTTTATTTAAAAATATATTATAATAATATATATTTTTTATTTTTAAAAAAGTTATTTTTAACATCAATATATCAAAACAACTTAAAAATATATAAAAAAATAATATTTTTTTAAAAATAAATTTTTAAGAGAGCACTATGCAAAACACACCCTAGCTTTGCTCAGGACAATGCACCTTTTCATTTTCATATAATGTCATAATTAATTTTTGTCTCTTTTTATTTTTATTTTATTCTTTCTATTTATTTTTAGTTTTGCTATATTTTCTATAAAAATGATGAAAAAACAATGAAAAAATGATAATAAAAATGACGATGAAAAATATGATGATGAAAAACCAATAAAAAATTGAAATGAATGAAGAATAAATTAATATTTGGGTCGAGACAATATAAATTGAAAGTTTGGGGACTTAATTAAACTTTGGATTAGTTTAATTAATTAAGTCAAGAGTTTAATTGAAGAATTGATAAGTTTGGAGGCTTAATTGAACTTGAAATTAGTTTAATTAATGCAATTAGTGTCTTAATTGAAAACAATACCAAAGTTTGGAGTTGAATTCGATCAAAATTGCAAGGAATTAAAGTACAAGTACCAAAGTGAAAAGGCAGGGGTATTGAGCTTAATTGATTTTTTAAGAGGTAGTTTTGAAAGAATTAAAAGTTGAAGAGTTAATTAAGGACTAGATTGAAACATTTAGAATACAAGGACAATTTTGTAAAGGGCTCTAAACTCGAGTGGTCCTATTGCAATTTATCCATGGCACGAAATTACAAAACAAAAGGAGCGAATTTCCTGATTAAGGGGTTTAATTACAAAATTGAAAAACGTCAGAGAGCAAAATAAAAATGATCATTTCCCATCTCAAAACGGTGTCGTTTCAAAGAGCATTGATCACCACCTTCCTCGTTACACCAGGGAAGCCGTTTCAGCAGGAAGAAGAAGGAGCAATTCGCTCAGCTGCCCATGATGCAATACGTTACTGAAACGTATATATGGCATTCTCCGGCTATAAAGACAGAGAAAGAAAGGCCACGAGGGAGGAGGACCCAGATCAGGGGGG
Organism: Populus alba; assembly: GCF_005239225.2. Classification (NCBI taxonomy): domain Eukaryota; kingdom Viridiplantae; phylum Streptophyta; class Magnoliopsida; order Malpighiales; family Salicaceae; genus Populus; species Populus alba. The sequence goes on from NC_133293.1 coordinate 2,503,911, forward strand.
AAGAATAAACGCAAAAACCAGGAGAGGAGAAGACTGACGCAAATGAGCCGAACACAACAAAGATCAGGGGACTGAGAGCAAACCGAGAGAACCAGAGGACGAACTGAGAGACCAAAAAGGAATAGGGAAAACCCACGAACAGGGGAACGAAAAAAAAACACGCTGGAGAGAGAGAGAGAGAGAGAGCGAGAGAAAGAGGGAGAGACAGAGAAAAACTAAAACAGAAAAAAAGAACAGAAAAGGAAGCGAAAAGCGAGAAGGCAACAGAGAAGAACAACGAAATGAAGAGTAGAAACAGAAGTGCACCACTGTTTTCAAGCTTTGGTCTTCAGCAGCAACAGGTCTGAAACTAGTAACAGTACTGGGCCGGCCCGGCTGAAAAAAATCAGAAAACAGCTGAGATTGAGCTGTGCTGGGCCTGGCCCAGCTTGCCCAATCTATTTTGGGCCAAGATTGTGTTTCATAAAACACACCATGGTTTTTTACTCCTTTATTTTCACCCTTTTCTATTTTGATATCTTAGCAAAAAAAAAAAACTTTTTGAATATCAAACAAATTCTAAAACAATTTGTTGATTTTTTTGAATTTATTTATAAGTACCTCTTGTTTTTTTAGGTATTTTACTATATAATCAAATATGTGAATTTTTATTGTAAAATACAAATCCAGTGTACGATATATTTTTTTTAAATAAAAAAAATATATGTATGCATTGATTTAAATTTATTTCATTGGTTTATTTATTGAGGTTAGATTCAGGAATATCAAACTTTTTTTTTTTTGCTACATAATATATACCAACATTAGATTGAAAAGTATTCGTAACCGAATATTTACTAGCACTAAAGTCAGAAATATTACAGGTATACCATCAAAGATAAAACACAACAAACTCTTAGAAATTTAAAACAAAACCAGCAATGCATTCTGTCTTATGAATGATGCTTAAGGGGTGATAATGTCATTTATTTTAAGTAACTAGTTCTATGCCATAGAATCTCTGTTGACTAGTTAAGATTTTTATTGACTATATTATTAGGTTACCATGTTCTTATTGGGTCTTGAAATCCATACACGCAGCTAAAATGATAAATTCAATGTAATATTTGGAAGTTCCTAGAATTTCATTAGATAAATCTAGAGTTGTATTATTTGCATGTAAGTTATGTCACCAAGTACTCACGAGTAGGGGCGAAGCTAGGAGGAGGTTAGTGGGGCCTAGGCCCCTACAAAATTCTTAACATTTTATAACTAGACCAAACTCGAATATATGCCCTTTATGGATTGGCTTCCAGACTTGAGCCTTCTTTTATGGGCAAAATTATGATGGAACAACAAGCAAGATACGACTTGCTCCACAGAAATATGCAGCTTTCCAATGCTCTGTTCACACTCTCGGAAGCTTCATCAATATTGCATCTTGACAATTTCCATCGAGCCACAAATACTTCAATTTTTAGTAGTTTTTAACGATTAAAATTCGAGAACGTTAAGATTTTAATAGAAGAAACCTTAATTTTGTCACTAAATTAGTACAAAATTCTTAACATTTCTTCCACAATCTTGAAATTCATCACAACAATACAGTCATCAATGATCCTCATGATCTAGACCAAATGCTTTAATAGCAATTGTAATAATCCGGATTTTCAAAGCCAAAACAACAATAATTTTGTTTTTTAATAACATTCCAGAAATTGATAAACCGGTTTCCACTCGTTATCGTAGCTCAACCTATACACCAAACATCAATCAACATTTTATTAACAACAATTTTTACACATACACATAATATTACATTTGCATGATTACAAGCTCACATTATAATATACGTACATAATCATAAGTTTGTCCTTTTGTACCACTAATAAATATCATGAAATTAAATAAGAGTATTGAATAACAGATACACAATTAGTACACTTAGTTCATACAAAATACATCATGATTCAAAATGTAACTACATGATTCTTTGCAAAAGTGAGTTCCCGTGTAATGAGGTTCCTAGGTACCTTATTGTTGATATATCCCTTGTTGTTACCCATTTTTGGGTCCCCACACAAAAATAAAAAAATAAAAAAATATAATAATAACAAAATAATAATAATAATAATAATAATAAATAAATAAATAAATAGCCGGAAGAAATTATAAAAAATAATAGGAGGCGGGAGCGCTCAGAAAATGGTCAGAAAAATTGGTTAAGGAGGTTAAAAATACAAAGATGGAAATTTTGACAGAATATTCTTGAATGATGAGAGCCCTGTTGGAAAAGAAAATTTGAATTTTGAGGAGAAAAGTCCAAAATTGGATATTTATGGACTTAATTGGATTTAATTGAAGGTTTAATTGAATTTATAGAGGGTTTGATTGCAAGAAAAATGGATTTTTAAGTCAATTTGGGCTTTAATTGGAAGAAATTAAAGTACTGGGGTGAAAATATAATTTTTAAGAGTTGATTTGGTCAAATCAGGGGCTTAATTGCATAAATATTGAAGTTTAATGGCCAATTAGGGACTTAATTGAGAAAATCCGAAACCAAGGACCAAATTGAAAAAGGCGCGTAAATAGAGGGGCTGTAATTGATTGATTCAGGGGCCTAATTGAAGAAATTGGAAGTTTAATGATCAATTGAGGGCTCAATTGCATAAATCAGAGGCCAATGACTAAAGTGAAAAACGCGGCCAACAAGAGGGGCGGAGACGGAAATTGAAAGGGATGCAATTGAAATGTACAAAATATAATTGAGGGCTGATTTAGAAGTTGACGTGCTAGCGCCATTTAAATGAAACGACGCGTTTTGTCCAAAACGACGCCGTTTCATGATAAAAAAAAAAGAAGGAAAAGCTCGGAACTGTGTCATTTTGAGACACTGTTCCTCTTTCTTCTTCCCCTGGACGTGCAGCAGGGGAAGAGAGAAAGATTTTTGTTTTTTCTTCTTTAAATTCTACTACCTCTCTCCTCCGCACGCTTCTGTCACGACCCGAAGCCCCACACCCTCTCATGATGAAAATTCGGGGGAGCCATGCCTTGCCAGTCGCGACCACTGGCCAACCGATCGGCGCTGCCCCGCCCCCTATGCTGCCATAATGAGGCCTCGCTCCCTTTGCCCCTATAAATAGAGACTGAACGCCAGCATGTGAAAAGGAGAAAGAGGAGGAGAAAAAAAGAAAAGAGAGCGGGAGGAACCGAAGAGAGGAGTGAACAAACCGAAAACAAAAGCAAACCGAAAACAAAGAGAGAGAACGACCGAGGGAGAGGGAAGAGAAGGAACAAACTGAAAAAAAAGGGTAAATCGAAAACAGAGAGAAACAACCGAACAAGAGAGAATCACTGAAAACGGAAAAAACAGAGGAGAAGGGAAGAGGAAGAAATCTCTCTCTCTCCGCCGTTTGAACAGCAGCATCGCCGCTTGAAGCCGCCGTCCGTGAGCCACGACACCGCCATCGGCCTCCACCGCAGCACCACCAGCGACCTCCTCCTCCACGCCAGGTAAAGTTTTCTTCTCCTTGCATTTTTTTCACCGTTGCATTTTCCTCATACATGCAGAATCGTTCTGCATGCAGGAGGAGGGGAGGGGAAAATAATTCCCCTCTCGTTGGGTTTCTCGCGCTGGGCCAGACCAATTCTGGCCCAACCATGAAGTCTGGGCCAGGATTGGCCCAGACGAAAATAAAAGATTGAATAGGCCCAGATCGGCCCAATCCATTCTGGGCTGAGATCGACCCAATGCATTCTGGGCCAAGATCGGCCCAATTCCTGCTGGGTTGAGTCCGACCCAGTTAGTTGGGCCGGCCTAGCCCACATAATATATTATATTATTTATTATATTGTTTTATATTATATATATATATATATATATATCAAAAAAATTAAAAAAAATATTCTGAAATATCCTTGAAAAATATTGTTGAGTTTCCTGCATATTTTTATCAAAATGGCTTAATATTGGTTTGTATTTTTATACCGTAAAGATACAAATCCAGTATTAAAAATACCCGGTTTTCATCAAAACGTCAAAAAAATTTAAAAATAAAAAAATGTTTTGCCTTAAAAAAATTCTGAAAAATCCTTAAAAAATATTGTTGATTTTCCTGCATATTTTTATTAAAATTGCTTAATACTGGTTTGTATTTTTATATATCGTAAAGATACAAATCCAGTATTAAGATATCTGATTTTCGTCAAGACATTAAAAAAAAAAATGATTTTGTTTTAATGCATACGGCCTAGTCTCTCTAAAATAAAGAAAAATCATTGCATCATATTTTCATACAACAAAAGAATTTTCGAAAACAATATATGTATTAGCATGCATTTTGGCTTTAATAACCAGTTTATTCAAGCCATGAGAACTAGGCCGATATTTCAAAAATTCCAAAAAACATTATTGTGTTTTCTTTTAGTATTTGGGGTTACAATCTTATACGTAAGATGTATTCTGAATATCAAATTCTTTTGTTAACGTCAGAATTACCCATCAACATAAGGATCTCCTTACCGAGGAGGACTTTTCTTGAACCATACCAACAATTAGGAAAACACGAAAAGACCTTAGATTTTATCAGACAATAAAACAATGTAGCTTACCTTAGGGAAGGCGTATTTGGGGTGCTAATACCTTCCCTTTACGCAACCAGTCCCCGTACCCAATCTCTGAGACCAGTTAGGGTTCCTAGTGACCAAAATACTAGGTGGCGACTCCCATTCTATTTTTCACTAATAAAAGACAATAATTTCTTGTCTCCCCATATTTGCCAAATAGATATAGAATATTACATGTTAGATTTTAAAGTGGGAATCATATAAATATTCGCCGCGACGCCACAAACGCGCGACATCCCTGATGCAGCACAAATATTTAAAAGAATTATAAACAATTACTAATAACAATTAAATAGTTTAACAGAAGCATTAATGTTATTCTCCGTTTAAGGCATAACAAGCGTAGTTTCTTGCATATACTTGATATATACAAAACATAATACATATGAACACATCAATTCTTGAAACTAACTCGTAACTCACAGATCCGTCTATCGTTTTAGGATGCCATTAGTCAAAGCTAATAATTTAATCACCCCAATCATCATTTTAGGATGCCGTTAGTTGAAGCTAATCATTTACTTATCCCACTCATCCACTTAGGATGCTATTAGCCGAAACTAATCATTTAAGCATCCCAGTCACCCTCTTAAGATGCCCTTAGCCGAAGTTAATCATGTAATCATCTCAATCATTGTAACACCCTCAAATTATGATGTCATGAAATCTCAACCATTTCTTTACTAATATCAAGTATTGAATAATATGTCGAAGATTGTGGGAAATTTTTTTTTTTTGAAAATTTCAGCAGAGTTTCCTTTGTTTTTTTTTATGTTACCAAGTTATCGACTATACTTCATTCAATCATAATACTCAAAACTTTCATTTTGATCCAACCATCCTGGATCATATCTCATCTCATCTCATCATACAATATTCCACATAACTATACTTCATTGTATTTTCTCAACCTTACATCATCAACATATAAAACATTAATTGCAAACAATTATAAATTCAAAAGATTCATATTGAACTAATTATCACATTAACATGCATCCATCTCTTAAACATGCATGATTATAATTAATAAATATTCTTTTCGAGTAGTTTAATAATATTAATTCCTTACTCATACTTTTTAAATATATAAGTACCAAAAGCAAACATCTTTATGACACATCTATTACAATCTACGTATAATACAAATTACATATAAAGCAAATATATTACATCCCACAAAATAAATAGATTAAAACACAAAGCCTATATCTAACGCTCCGCATCACTTCGTGAACAACCTGTATACATAACATTAATAAGAAATAAGGAAGATAACACATTAAAAATGATAAAGCTATTATGTGCACAAGTCTTCAAAATATATCAACATTAATAACCCATTTATAATTTATTAATCTTTTACTTATAAGACCTCTGTAACCAACACTCATTGTTTAATATATATATTTTTTAATTTGATAATTCACAAATTTTACCTCAAACCCGACTAACCTTCTTAAATGGCCAATAATCAAACCGGTAATTCCATACGAATTACCCAACATCCAGCTATTCTCTATCAATAGTCAATATATAACCGGTAATTCCATACGAATTACCCAACATCCGGCTATTCTCTATCAATAGCCAATATATAACCAGTAATTCCATACGAATTACCCAACATCCGGCTATTCTCTATCAATAGCCAATATATAACCAGTAATTCCATACGAATTACCCAATATCCGACTATTCTTTATAGTAGCCAATCTAACTGGTAACTCCATACGAACCGGTAATTCCATACTATTCTATACTAACCGGTAATTCATGCTAACCAACCGGTAATTCTATACCAACCGGTAATTCCATATTAACCGGTAATTCTATACGAAACACCCGACATCCCCATTATAATACCAACAGTTTCTTCTTCTACTTCTTCCATATCAACATGTCATAAACAACTCATAACTAATAATGAAACTTTGAATTTTAAAGAAAGAGATCAATCACCTACCGTCTACTTGTGATGGCCCAGCTCCTCCTGCCTGATGCCCTACTCCCAAAACAACTCCTGAATAAATCAAATTGCACTACATTATTACTTCTCCTACGTGCTTAAATTTGAAGCACGTAATATATATATTTTTTATTTAATTGGGGCTTACACCAAAATTTTCATTCATTTATCACTTCATTTTCAACATATAGTTTTAATCAATTTTCTTCTTTTAATTCACTTAAAGAATTCTCCTATGAACTATTCCACCATTTATTTATTCCTTCTTTTCACATTCTCATGATGTTTCTTCACTTGTTCATATTTTGAATACTTCATATAAGATAAAGAACATCATTTCTCAAACATAAAACAATCAAAACTTCATCCCTATATTTCCTCATCCTTAATTACAAGTTCTTTTCTTCAAAATTATTCAATTTCTTTCTTAATTGCTACTTACATTCACTATTTCTATACTATTCTACCTGAATTCCATCATGTTTACTACTTTTCTCAAAACCCCCAAATTCTCATAAGAACCCTAATTTAACAAAAATCAAGAATATAAGAAATTAAATCAAATTTAATTGTCATTGTTTGATAACTTACTCAAATAAACCCAAAAACACTTCATTCAAGTAATAATCTAAATTTTTCATGCTTACCAAGCTAAGTTCTCCCAACTTTTCTTCTCCTCCTAGTGTGGCCAGCCCTTTTCACCTTTCTTATGTCTTCCTTCACTTGATTCTTCCTTAATTTAATGTTCTAAGTCTTTCAATCTTACAAGTTTCAAAGCTCTCTCTCACTTTTTCTTGTTTTTTTCTTTATTTCTCATGTCCTTCTCTTATTGTTTTTTTTTCTTTCCACTTTTGTTACTGCCCAGTCAGCAGTTCATAATAGAAAAGGGGCTGCCTTGTTTTAGTTTTAATGGCAAATTACCATTTTACCCTTAATGAGCCTTTTTGCTTCCATTTGACAGTCCTTATTCTTTGCTAGCACTGCCGAGCTCCGTTCATCCTAAAATTTTAACAAGATTTTATTCAATATATTTTAAGGTTCCTCATAAAATTTCAGCTCAATCTGGTTGTTGAATTTAAAATTATGCCCAATAACGTAAGACTAGTCAAATTGTGATTTTTCGTCAACTTTTCCGAATTTCTCTAAAACTTCTGAAATTTTAACCCAAGCTAAGGCATCATATTAGAAGGCTCCACGCAAATTTTTAGAATTTTCTAATAACCCGATCGAGAGTTATGAATTTTTTTCTTTTTGTTTTACATGAAACTAGTCAATTTATAATTTTTCGCCTAGAGGTTTTACAGTCATCCTTTTAAGACGCCATTAGCCGAAGCTAATCATATAATCATCACTGTCATCCGCTTAGGAAGCCATTAGCCGAAGCAAATCAAGTAATCATCCTACTCATCCTCTTAGGATGTCATTAGCCAAAGCTAATCATTTAATCATCTCGGTCTCCCCCCTTCTTCTAAGTAGGTTTAGGGAAAGTTTGACAGTATTCCTTCTTTTCTTCTCCTGGTTTTCCTCCCTTCTTCTTCCTTTCTCAATTTCTAGCCCCTTTTCTCCTTCCCTCTAGGCAGTTGTTCGATCTTCGCTCAGGTTCTCAACTCTCTCTCTCTCTCTCTCACACAAACACACACGTTCAAATAGGCACTTACTGCTGGATTGGTTTAATATCTGTTGGGAAGGAGGAAGAGAAGAGAAGCATGCAGCTGAATATGCAGTTGCTGCATATAGATTTTGGGAAGAGGAAGGGTCACCTTCTCTCTCCTCCTTGTATTTATACCTCCTCTTAAAGAGCTAGGGTGTTTGGGTGCTGGTTTAAGTTGGTTCTTATCCCCCCCCTTTGGTTATTCCAAGATCGTTCCCCCCCCCCCCTTAACTCCTTAAGGCAGGCCAATTTGCTCCCCTAACTACAACTTAGCATGATCCGGCCTTTTACTTAGATTTATGTTGGGTATTACAACCACGAATGGCACATAAATTCATCAGCGCTCATAATCATTGTTGACTCAGGAATCGTCACAAAAAACTAAGTCGCTGCTGATTCAAAAATTGACAGCGAAAACTGATTTTTTTTTTCTATTCTAGTTTAAATGCAATCTGGAGTATACCCATAAAAATAAAATTTTAAAATAATTTAAAACTAGGATAGGACTTAATTCAATTAAGACAGGGGTAAAAATATTATAAATTATAATTTTTTTCATGCAATCCAATGAAATCACAACTAGACATTTTTTTTTAAAAAAAGAGTGGTTAGTTACTATGAAATTCCTTCTTTTTTTTTTTCTTTTTTTTTTTATGATTCTAAATTTACATGTGTTTATAACAAAGACAAAAAATTATTATAGTATTAAAATTATCAACTTGATAATTCAAAAATAAAAGCCACATGCACTATATTTACTGCATGCTGAGAGACCCACAAAGTTTCTCTCATATGTGTGGGCTTCTCTTGGGGGCTAAAGCACCGAGGATAGTCTGGTGTATGCCACTTTACATTATTACATGTACAAGTTAGTCAGTCTTCCCTTGAAGTCTCCAGCACCGACTGCTCTTGGCCTCTTTCACTTGACAAGGAATAAGCTTCGCTCCACTATCCTTGATTGGTGGATGGAAGTACCGAGGATAGTCTGGTGGATATGAGTTCTCTGTACCAGAAGATTGGTATTCCAACGAACTCAAGCAATGGAGAAGATATCTTAAGCTTATAGGGTCGTAATTCAGAGTCCACTAGCCTCCATTTTCAAAGTAAATGATTCCTTAAGCTTTGATGTTTTAAGTCTTAAAGTAGTGTCAACCATTTTTGGAATACAAGGGTCGCTTCAGAGCAATAATTTCCAGAGTCTTGCGTTCTCTGTAGACTAATTGTGATGTTAAATAGGTAATTCCTTGAGACGAATATTTTCACATCTAGCAAGGCCAGCCATTTTTTAATATAACAAAGTGTGAGCAGCAATGGATTGCATCCCCATGCTTTTTTTCTGCTTCATTTCATTTCAGCCACACCTACTGACTCCATAAACACAGTCATTAGAGATGGAGACACTATAGTTTCAGCTGGTGGGACCTATGGATTAGGATTTTTCAGTGGTTGCGTTAGAAAGCCTGCACTAAATTGTTCCAGAAATGGATTTTGGAAGCTCTTAAGTGTGAAGAATAAGGAGTTGGTTAATGATGGGTTACGGGTCGCAAAGCTCAAAGTTAGCTTCATCTTAGAGAAGAATGCATAGTTACTTGTCTACTAATGATTTAAGAGTCCATATTTTTCTGATGGATATGCTTCAAATATATTGAGATTGGTGAATTTGAAGGATGATAAATTATATAAAATAAAAAATCATGACTGCCACATGTTTATACAAACACTCATTAAACTTATATACTGAGATTTATTGCCAAAAGGGATATGAGGTGCACTCTTGGAGATCAATTATTATTTTTTGAGCTATATACTCTAAAAAGTTATATAGCCAATACATAGAGAAGCTTGAAGAAATATCATTCAGAAAATATGAAAACTTGAGATGATATTCCTTTCATCATTCTCTGACTCAATTAAGGATCTCCCATAAATCTACTATTTGAGGTAAAAATTAGAGGTCTTGTCCAGTATAAATGGATGCATCAATTTAAGAGGTTAGGGATTACACATCCATCTTAATTAAATATCTATTTTTTTTATTTAAACATTCATTTAATTCCATGTAGATACTTGTTCAACCTAAAGAAAAAGTTCAAAACAAGGAGTGTATTAAGGCTTTAATATGCGAGACTTATATTTTTTAAATAAATCTCAATATTTATCTTGTGTTATCTTGAGCCTCACTTGATAATAAGAATCAACCGCGTCCCAAGACATGAAAAGTTAAAAACAAGGAGCATGTTAAGGGTTTGATATGCAAGGATTATATTGTTAAATAGATTTTAATATTTATCTCGTACTTTTTTTAGCCTCACTTAATAATAAGATTCAACTGTGTCCCAAGACATAATGATGTGGAGAAGTGTCTTTAAGTGAGAATTTGTCAATATTTTCTTATCCTAAATGACTTTTACCAAAAAATATTGTAAGCGGAAAATACTTGACAAAAATTGAATACGTCATGTATATAATTTTTGGGTTATTTAACTGCGATAAATTAAGACTTTTTATTTAGTAAGTATAATATTAAAATGTTATTTTTTAAATATTTTTTCTTATACTCTCATAAAGTGATAGATTGAAAATTCATCGTAGGCTACATCGTCAATTTCTACTATCTCAAAATTTACATATGACTGAATCTCAAATTTTCCAATTAAAAGAAGAAAAAAATTTCCATGTGGGATGGAATGTTTCTATTAAAACATAATTTCATTAAATATTTCTTTTTTACATAAACTCCTTCTTTTAGAAATGATCGTTTTATAATTGATTGGTTACCTGTAGTGAAAAATAAATGCAGGGGTCATGACCAAGTTGTTCAAGATGGTAATGATAAAGTAACTACGAGAGATAATGTCTTCCAAAATCATGAGTTAATTGGTACATATCGAGTTGTTTTGTCTACTGACTTGGAAGAAAATTCAAATTTTTATATTATTGAGAACTTTTTTTTATGTTGATGTTCGGGAGTTAAATAATATATTGAAAATCAATGAACATATAGAAGTCGATAAAGACGAAGATATCAATAAGTATCAATTCAATGAAAAAAATATGATAGACATTGTGATAATGCAATTGATGAAGAAAGAAGATAATTCTAATTAAATTGTTAAACATCATTGGGCAATGATATTTGCTTTAATGTAATCTTTTTGGTTGTGTTCATTTACAATGAACTATTGTTAACATTGATGAAATATTTATTGTTGTGATTTTATTATTATGAATAAAAATAATATTATTGTGTTATGATTTCATTGTATATGCAAGTTGGATAGATAGGGAATGCAAAAATACTTTCGAAAACAATTACATGACGGACAAATTAAGTAACACAACCGGAATTATTGACAAACTAAGTCCCTCAGAAAGTTCTAGAGAGTTGAAAAGCAATTACATGACCTTTGCCACTAATAATTATAGACAAGATCACTAACTAGTGCATATTATCCTCGATCTATTTTATTAACAAAACATCAAATTTTAAGCTTATAATTATTTTTCTTTTTTTAATTAAGGATTTATATGTTATTTGATTTAAATCATGTTAAAAATATATTATAGCACGAAATTTAATATAATATTTAGAAATTTTTTATTAATTTATATAATTTTTGAAATTATCATGAATTGTGGAACAATTATCATTTTTGGAACGTTGTTAAAGAGTGTCATTCTACTGTTATATTAACTTAAATAGTACTTTAGCAACTAGGAAATCACTTGAATAATGTAAGGCACATTAATTTTATAATTATTTTACAATTCGTGGTAATGGATTTTTTAGTCTCGATGATAAGAAAATAATATGCTTTTGAAATATGATTGTTCATTTTTATTAGGTTTCTACAATACAAATACTAATTACTTTGTTACAAATTAAAGGATAATTTATACACACATGTACATTATAAAATTAATTATCGAAATTAACTACCATTAATAAACTATTTTTTTAGCAGAGCCACTATATTTAATTAATATGAGACGAAAAACGCGTCATATAAATTTTAAAAGTGAAAAATTGAATAATATATAAATTATGCACCACATAAAATAAGCCCCAATGAAGTAGATGAAAATAAATCCATGTTTGAAAATAAATACAATAAGTGTTAATTTAAGGTTTGCATTTCGAATTAATAACAAAATTATTTTATTTAAATCAATAATTTATACTTTTGAAATCTAAAATGTTCTCAATCATTATCTTCTTTTTCTAAAAAATATTTGTATCCCTATTTCCATCGTTGATCAATTGAATGTAATTAACTTGTTCATTTTTGTTATTTGATTCGTTCAATATGACTTTTATGAAATTTTTTTTTAATCTAGAGTTTATATGTGTTTTTCTTAATTTAAATAGTATTTGTATAAGTATCACATTAAATATATATTATGACATCCATTAACTCTACACTAAAAGTGATGAAAGGTGCTTCACTGATTAATGATAAAGCTCCTCTCACCTCTTTATTTTTTTTGTTATTTTGTTAAATTTCCTCTCTATATTTTTTTTTAATCGAATCCTTTTACAACCTAATTTCATGAAATAAAATTTCAAATTGTACTAGAAACTAAAAATTAAAAGAGAGAGAATCACAATATAAAAACACATACATAGATTTTTATAATTTTTATTTTGATTTAAAATTTTATTTGTTAATTTTTTTAATTCTTGACTTTGAAAAAAAATTATTAAAAAATAGTTAAAAAAAAAGTTATCAATTGACCACGTTATAAGAACAAAAAATGATGAACTTTGTTTTTATGAGTTTTCTTCTTAAAAAAAGTTTAATGAAGACAATAGATTTCTCTAAACATACTGAAAAAAGTAAATTTGAATATGTTTGTTGTTTTATTTGATTGATTTTATTTTTTAAAAGTGATTTTGGGATATTTGTTATGAGGTTTATTTTGTTTTTAGAGAAAAATAATTGGTTTTATTATGGAAAGAGATTAGAATAGATTCCTTGTATATGTAAATACCTTATATAGGATAATTATCATGTGTAGTATACTCAACTCTAGTATTGTACACAACCCTAGAGATATAAATACAAAGGATGGTTGCAGCTATTAGCAACCATTGTAATTCACATACAAATCATTCTCTAAACTTAACTTGGTATCAGAGCAAGGAAAGAAAATAACATCGCAGCTTTATTCTGGTCCAGTTCTCTTCTCTGTCAATGACGAATAACTTTGTTGCTGATGCACCGTTCACTCACTCTTCTTCCTCTCTTGCGCCACCATCAATGACAGCTGCCACATCTGGGGCTCCTTTTGTTGTTGTTGAAATAGAACTGCCTCAGACTTTCTCTTTAGATGTCATGACTACTATGACAAAAGTCCCTGCTATCATCCCTCTCCCCAACACTTAGCAGGTAATATCTTTAAAGCTTTCCAACAACATTTTTCTATATTGGAGGATGCAGATGAAACCTTTTCTCTTGGGCCAAGGTGTTTTTTCCTTTATGGATGGCTCATTACCATGTCCTCCCTCTCATGTGATTTCTGTTGACACCTCCTTACCTATCATTAATGCTTCCTATCTGTCATGGAAGCAACAAGACCACCTACTCATGAGTGCTCTTTTATCGTCCCTTTCTATATAAGTTCTGCACCTAGTGGTTGATTGTAACACCTCCCACGACATATGGACAACGCTGGAAACAACCCTTGTTCTCCTTCCAACTCATAAATTATGCAGCTCCATGGTTCCTTCCAAGAGCTACAACATAATGATGAATCTGTCAGCACCTATCTGCAGAAGGCTAAGTCCTTGTTTGATGAACTTGCTGCAGCCGGTAGACCGATCTCTATGGAAGACTTTAATTTGTATGTGTTTCGGGGATTACGCAGCGAGTTTAAGGACCTGGTAACCAGCTTATCTACTAAAGATGATCCTATCTCGTACACTGACCTCCACAGTCACCTCCTCATGCATGAATTTATCAACAAAACCAATATCCATCCTGCTGTAACAGCTCCTCTGTTACCCACTCCATCCCAGCAGCCATCTTTGTTTTTTGGGCAATGGCAATCAAGTTCCAACACTGGCAGAAAAGGCCGTTTTTGCGGGGGATGGCGACCAAATAACCGTAGTAGTTATCGTGGAAATCATGGTTATGGTTCAGCTGAGAATTTCAGTCCTACAAATTTTGCTTCAGGTTCACAGTTTGGACAACAGGGAAATCGGGTCTCCTATGGCTCAAGTCAGCACTTTGGGCAGCAAAGCAACCGGTTTAGGGGTTCTCACCGCACCATCAAATGTCAGCTATGCTATGATTATAGGCATAATGCCCAGCAGTGTTCTCAATTATCTACTCATCATGTACAAGCTAATGCCAATTTAGCATTTAATATTGCCCCCATAACTTCTCATGTTACTTGGTTTCCTGATACAGGTGCAAATCATCATGTGACGCCGGACCTTGTGAGTATGACAAGTTCAGAACCTTACCTTGGTAATGATCACTTGCATGTTGGCGATGGTAAGGGTCTTGTTATCTCTAATATTGCTCCCTCTCACATTCAGTCACCCAAACGCACATTTACATTATCCAACATTTTACATGTTCCTACCATAAAAAAAAACCTTTACTATCTGTTCAGAAGTTTTGTCTTGAGAATAACGTGTTTTTTGAATTTCATCCATTTGTATTTTATGTTAAGGATCTCATGACAAAGGAAGTTCTTTTTTCCGGTTGGAGTAGAGATGGTCTATATGTTCTGTCTAAGTCCTCTGCAACGTCATTACCTCAAGCCTTTCTAGCCACTTGAATCTCTACTTCAACTGATGTCTGGCATCGTCGTCTTGGACATCCCAGTCCACGTATTTTGCATTTTTTAGTGTCAAATAAAAAGGTGTCTTGTACGTCAAAATATTTTGATTTTAATTGTTTAGCATGTCCTCTTGGTAAGTCGTCTCATTTGTCTTTAAAAACTACAGATCATCAAACTCAAGCTCCTCTTGACTTGATTTTTAGTGATGTTTGGGGACCTTCCCGTATGTTATCATCTGATGGATTTCGCTATTTTGTTATTTTTATGGATGCCTATACAAGGTTTATTTGGTTTTACCCCTTGGCTGCCAAATCTGATGTTTTTACTGTTCTTCATCGATTTCAAGCACAAGTTGAACGTCAATTTTCCTTAAAAATTAAATATGTTCAAACAGATTGGGGCGGCGAATTTCGAAAACTCAATACCTATTTTAAAACAATTGGTATTCATCATCGTATAATCTACCCCTATACTCATGAACAAGATGGCATGGTCGAACATCGTCATAGACATATTGTTGAAACTGGACTTACTCTCCTAAGTCAATGTGAAGCTCCCTTAAAATACTAGAGTTCTGCTTTTGAAAGTTCTGTTTATTTGATTAATCGCATGCCAACTCCGGTTCTTAATCATAAAACACCTTTTGAATGTCTTTTAAAATCGACTCCTGACTATGGATTTCTTTGTACTTTCGGGTGTCTTTGCTTTCCACTACTTCGTCCATATAATGCTCATAAGTTGGATTTTCGCTCTTCTCTTTGTGTTTTTCTAGGTTATACCAACTCTCATTCAGGTTATCGATGTCTTGATTTGTCATCAAATCATCTTTATATTGCTCGTCATGTTCAATTTCATGAAACTGTTTTCCTTTTTGACAAGTCTGAACAAAGTATTGCCTCACCTATACAACCCCATGTTGACTCTTTCCAGCCCCTCACATCTGTCTCTACACCATATTTAGCCAAATCCAGTGCTCCAACAAAGCCCCCGCACCTACATCAACCTCTCCCGCCCCCTTATTTTTGCCTGCATATCACGGTCATATTCATTCCACAAGTATAGGTCCCGACTTGTCACTCTCACATATGTCTCCTATGGCCCCGGTCTCTCCTGATGTGGCACTCTCCTCTGCTGGGTCTCCTACTTCGGGTGCAGCATGTGTGTCCCCTGTGCTATCTGATTTGCCCAACTCCCCTGTTCCTTCCCCTGCTGGCTCTCCCTCTCGGTTTGCTTCCCCTGCTCAACCTAGTCCTCTATTGCACCCTTCAACACCAGGTTCCTCCCCTATTTCCCCCCCCGGACTTGATTTATGTGTTGATTTGTCTCATTTCTCTCTTCAGCAAGGCCAAGACAGTGTGTCTTCCACTCAACCACAGGTTGCACACACTCACTCCATGGTGCTTCGCCCACGTTCATCCAAAACTGCCAACTCAAGTGTCTTATCTGCCGTATGTTATCATCTGATGGATTTCGCTATTTTGTTATTTTTATGGATGCCTATACAAGGTTTATTTGGTTTTACCCCTTGGCTGCCAAATCTGATGTTTTTACTGTTCTTCATCGATTTCAAGCACAAGTTGAACGTCAATTTTCCTTAAAAATTAAATATGTTCAAACAGATTGGGGCGGCGAATTTTCGAAAACTCAATACCTATTTTAAAACAATTGGTATTCATCATCGTATAATCTACCCCTATACTCATGAACAAGATGGCATGGTCGAACATCGTCATAGACATATTGTTGAAACTGGACTTACTCTCCTAAGTCATGTGAAGCTCCCTTAAAATACTAGAGTTCTGCTTTTGAAAGTTCTGTTTATTTGATTAATCGCATGCCAACTCCGGTTCTTAATCATAAAACACCTTTTGAATGTCTTTTAAAATCGACTCCTGACTATGGATTTCTTTGTACTTTCGGGTGTCTTTGCTTTCCACTACTTCGTCCATATAATGCTCATAAGTTGGATTTTCGCTCTTCTCTTTGTGTTTTTCTAGGTTATACCAACTCTCATTCAGGTTATCGATGTCTTGATTTGTCATCAAATCATCTTTATATTGCTCGTCATGTTCAATTTCATGAAACTGTTTTCCTTTTGACAAGTCTGAACAAAGTATTGCCTCACCTATACAACCCCATGTTGACTCTTTCCAGCCCCTCACATCTGTCTCTACACCATATTTAGCCAAATCCAGTGCTCCAACAAAGCCCCCGCACCTACATCAACCTCTCCCGCCCCCTTATTTTTGCCTGCATATCACGGTCATATTCATTCCACAAGTATAGGTCCCGACTTGTCACTCTCACATATGTCTCCTATGGCCCCGGTCTCTCCTGATGTGGCACTCTCCTCTGCTGGGTCTCCTACTTCGGGTGCAGCATGTGTGTCCCCTGTGCTATCTGATTTGCCCAACTCCCCTGTTCCTTCCCCTGCTGGCTCTCCCTCTCGGTTTGCTTCCCCTGCTCAACCTAGTCCTCTATTGCACCCTTCAACACCAGGTTCCTCCCCTATTTCCCCCCCCGGACTTGATTTATGTGTTGATTTGTCTCATTTCTCTCTTCAGCAAGGCCAAGACAGTGTGTCTTCCACTCAACCACAGGTTGCACACACTCACTCCATGGTGCTTCGCCCACGTTCATCCAAAACTGCCAACTCAAGTGTCTTATCTGCCGTATGTTATCATCTGATGGATTTCGCTATTTTGTTATTTTTATGGATGCCTATACAAGGTTTATTTGGTTTTACCCCTTGGCTGCCAAATCTGATGTTTTTACTGTTCTTCATCGATTTCAAGCACAAGTTGAACGTCAATTTTCCTTAAAAATTAAATATGTTCAAACAGATTGGGGCGGCGAATTTCGAAAACTCAATACCTATTTTAAAACAATTGGTATTCATCATCGTATAATCTACCCCTATACTCATGAACAAGATGGCATGGTCGAACATCGTCATAGACATATTGTTGAAACTGGACTTACTCTCCTAAGTCAATGTGAAGCTCCCTTAAAATACTAGAGTTCTGCTTTTGAAAGTTCTGTTTATTTGATTAATCGCATGCCAACTCCGGTTCTTAATCATAAAACACCTTTTGAATGTCTTTTAAAATCGACTCCTGACTATGGATTTCTTTGTACTTTCGGGTGTCTTTGCTTTCCACTACTTCGTCCATATAATGCTCATAAGTTGGATTTTCGCTCTTCTCTTTGTGTTTTTCTAGGTTATACCAACTCTCATTCAGGTTATCGATGTCTTGATTTGTCATCAAATCATCTTTATATTGCTCGTCATGTTCAATTTCATGAAACTGTTTTCCTTTTGACAAGTCTGAACAAAGTATTGCCTCACCTATACAACCCCATGTTGACTCTTTCCAGCCCCTCACATCTGTCTCTACACCATATTTAGCCAAATCCAGTGCTCCAACAAAGCCCCCGCACCTACATCAACCTCTCCCGCCCCCTTATTTTTGCCTGCATATCACGGTCATATTCATTCCACAAGTATAGGTCCCGACTTGTCACTCTCACATATGTCTCCTATGGCCCCGGTCTCTCCTGATGTGGCACTCTCCTCTGCTGGGTCTCCTACTTCGGGTGCAGCATGTGTGTCCCCTGTGCTATCTGATTTGCCCAACTCCCCTGTTCCTTCCCCTGCTGGCTCTCCCTCTCGGTTTGCTTCCCCTGCTCAACCTAGTCCTCTATTGCACCCTTCAACACCAGGTTCCTCCCCTATTTCCCCCCCCGGACTTGATTTATGTGTTGATTTGTCTCATTTCTCTCTTCAGCAAGGCCAAGACAGTGTGTCTTCCACTCAACCACAGGTTGCACACACTCACTCCATGGTGCTTCGCCCACGTTCATCCAAAACTGCCAACTCAAGTGTCTTATCTGCCTCCCGGTCTACATCTTTACCTCAACAAGAACCGGTTTCATTTAAAGCTGCTAACAAATACTTGATTTGGCATAAAGCCATACAAGAAGAACTTCGGGCCCTTCACAGTAATGACACCTAGTCATTAGTTCCTTTTGCTCCATCTATGAATGTGGTTAGCAGTCGGTGGGTATATAAGATTAAGAGGCGCGCCGATGGTTGTGTGGATCAATATAAAGCACGGCTGGTCGCATGAGGTTTCACTCAGTAAGAGGGGGTTGATTACTTGGAAACATTTAGTCCGGTGATTAAGCCAATAACAATTCAACTAGTCCTTACTATTGTTGTCACCTATGGTTGGCAGATTCATCAGTTGGATGTCCATAATGCCTTTTTGAATGGTATTCTTCAGGAGGAGGTGTACATGGCTCAACCACCTGGTTTTGTTGACCCTACATTCCCCTCGCATGTGTGTCATCTACATAAATCTTTGTATAGTTTGAAACAAGCGCCTCGGGCATGGTATAACCGGTTAAGTGAGTTTCTGATCTCCATTAGTTTTCAGGCATCGAAGGTTGATACTTCTCTCTTTATTCTCTCCTTCAGTGGTGCTATATTTTATTTACTTGTGTATATTGATGATATTTTGTTGACTGGGAGTAACCTGACTTTGCTTCAATGTTTAATTATTTTGCTGAGTTCAGAGTTTAAACTTCGAGATTTAGGCTCTATTCATTTCTTCTTGGGCATTGAAGTTAAATCCACTTCTATGGGTTTGTTACTCAGTATACTCTTGATATTATCCAACGTGCAGGTATGACTTCTTGTAAACTAGTTGCTACCCCTTTGTCTACCTCCTCAAAATTGAGCATCGCATTTGGTACTCCTTACTCTGATCCGACACGGTATAGATAGATTGTTGGGGCTCTCTAGTGTCTTACTTTTACCAGACCTGCTATTTGTTATGCAGTCAACAAGGTATGTCAGCTTATGCATGCCCCTACTGAGGATCATTGGTCGGCCGTTAAACGCATTCTACGTTACCTTCAGGATACAGTTTCTTATGGTCTACATATTACTCGGGATTCCTCATTGTCTCTTCATGGTTTCACTGATGCTGATTGGGCTGACAGTATTGATGATAAAAAATCAACAGGTGGTTATCTTGTATATCTTGGTGCTACTCCTATTTCATGGAAATCAGGGAAGCAACGCACTATGGCTCGTTCTTCTACAGAAGCAGAATACAAGGCCTTAGCTGATGGTACTGCTGAATCTTATGGATTCGCTCTTTATTATCAGAACTTCATTTTCCATCGTCATCCATGACTACGTTGTAGTGTGATAATTTAGGAGCCACCTTCCTATCTCTCAATCCATTTTTTCATGCTCGCACTAAACATGTTGAAGTTGACTATCACTTTGTTCGCGATCGCGTTGCTAAGCAAGAAATTTAGGTACGTTTTATCTCTTCAAAGGACCAACTAGCTGATGTCCTTACCAAACCGCTTCCCCCAGTCTCGTTTGCCCTTTTTCGATCTAAGCTTCGGGTGGAATCTCCACCTTCAGCTTGATGGGGTGTATTATGGAAAGAGATTAGAATAGATTCCTTATATATGTAAATACCTAATATAGGATAATTATCATGTGTAGTATACTCCACTCTAGTATTGTACACAACCCTAGAGATATAAATACAAAGATGGTTGCAGCTATTAGCAACCATTGTAATTCACATACAAATCATTCTCTAAACTTAATTGGTTTGATTAATTATGTTTATTTGTTTCTATTTAGTTTAAGAGAATATTTTCTTTAATTTATTTTTATTTTTTCCTAATTAGTTTTAAAAATCAGATATTATAATCATTAATTTATTTTCCTATTTAGTTCAAAAAATTCTTATAATAACTCTAATTATTTTACTAGGACTTCTCTCTCTTTTGAAAATAGATCTACCACCTTTGAAGAGAATTGTTAAATAAAAAGCTTTCAAAAAGTGTGTTGGAGAGCAACTCTTCCGGAACTCTTGAGGGACTCCAAGAGTGATCTTCGGGACATGTATATAATTTTGTGCTATTTAACTATAATAAATTAAGATATTTTATGTAGTAAGTATAATATTAACAAAATGTTATTGTTAAATAATTTTTCTCTTATACTTTTATAAACTAATAAATTAAAAAATTCATTGCAGGCTACATCGCTAATTTCTACTATTTCAAAATTTACATGTGACTGAATCTCAAAATTTTCAATTAAAAGATGAAAAATTTTCCATTTGGGATGGAATGTTTCTATTAATACACAATTTCATTAAACATTTCTCTTTAATTTTTAATCATTATAATCATGTAATTGGTTTATTAATTGAGAGGGAATGTTAATGATAGTTTGGTCTTGAAAGAAAGGTCAAGTGCTACAACAGGTATTTCATCAATGAATATATTCTTCATATTGAAAAGTATGGTCAGGGTAGAAAGACCTATAATAGTAGAGTTTGTGTTAAGGGATTGATTTTTAATGAGTTTGAAGCTGATTATTATGGAAAATTAAAAGGGGTTATTTAATTGAAATATCATAGTGAGCTTAATAAAGTCTTTTTATTCAAATATTATTGGTATGATACCACCGATAGAGAAATAAAAGTAGATTCCCAATCATGATTTGGTTGAAATTAATACAAAGGCTAGATTTCATAACGTCGACAATGTCTTTTTTTTTTTTGGTTAGGCATTGGACACATATTTATTATACATAAACTCCTTCATTTAGAAACGCTCGTTTTATAGTTGATTGGTTATTCGTAGTGAAAACCAAACCCGGTGATCATGTCCAAGTTGTTCATGATGATAATGATAAAGTAACTAAAGGAGATGATGTCTTCTAAATTTATGAGTTAGTTGATACATATCGAGTTGCTGTGTCTATCGACTTAGAAGAAAATTTAAATTTTTATATTGTTGAGAATATTTTTTTATGATGATGTTGAGGAGTTGAATAATATATTGAGAACCAATGGATATATAGAAGTTGATGAATATGATGATATTGGTGAATATGATGATATCGATGAATATCAATTCAATGAAGAAAATTATGGTAGACATTACAATGATAAAATTGATAAAAAAAAAAAAGAAGATAATTCTAATTAAATTGTTAAACATTGATGAAACATTTATTGTTGTGATTTTGTTATTATGAACAAAAATAATATTATTATGTTGTTATTTCACTGTATATGGAAGTTAGATAGATAGGGAATGCAAAAACAATTACATGATGGACAGATTAACATAGTTGGAATAACTGATGGACTAAATCCATTGGAAAGTTCCAAATAATTACATACAGAATAGTTGACAAACATAAAATTCATTGGATAATCTTGGGGGTGGGGGGGAGGAGCGCAAAATTTCAAGATTCATTGAAAGTTTTAATTTCCAACATAATTATCGATGGATTATAAAAATTAATATATATTTAATTACCCTATAAAGCCCCAATTAAAAAACCAAAAATCTGTAATTTCATTTGACTTCTATTTTTCTTCTTCTCTCCCTATTCTCCCTATTGGGTTGCCAGCAGCGAAACTCCACTTAACGATTCATCATGTGTTCCAAAATTAGAGATTGGGTTTTTTTTGGAAAAAAAATATTTAAATTTGATTTTCAGTAATGTAAGGTATGACTGTAAGTTGTTCAAAGCCCCGTTGTGTTTGATGCTATAAAAATCTTGAGTTTAGCAGCAAATAGAGATCCTTTGTCTTTCTTTCTATTTTTTCAACAAGCATAACAGTTATGCTGACAGGTAATTTGCAAAGAAGATCAAATAACAAGGACTTGAAGGAAGAGCTAGAATTATCCTTCTTTAACATGGATGCGTTGGCTTGTGCAACAAATAACTTTTCTGTATCCAATAAACTAGGACAAGGGGGTTTCGGACCTGTTTATAAGGTAATAATTATCCATAAACAGTCATGCAATATAGCTTCTGAGTTTTCATGGTACAAACTCCAGGCACCAATGGAGTTCCTGTGGTATTGAAATTGTTCCACTACAGAACCAACCTTTTTTTAGCATAAAAGGATGACTGACTGATTGGAAAGAATTCCTGAACAGATACGTACAAGCTGCATGAAATTCTTTAAGAATTCAGCAGACAACGTATGATTTGCTTATGATGCTGAGTAATTATTTACAGGGAACATTAACAGATGGACGAGAAATAGCTGTCAAGAGGCTCTCTAAGAATTCACGACAAGGACTTGATGAGTTCAAAAATGAAGTCAAACATATCGTGAAACTTCAGCACCGGAATCTAGTGAGGCTTCTTGGATACTGCATTGAAAGAGATGAAAATATGTTGGTCTACGAGCTTTTGCCTAACAAAAGCTTGGACTTCTACATTTTTGGTATGAAACTCACAAAACATTTCAAAAAGTTATTCAAATGTTTCAAATTTAGCACTATTGAGCTTCCAAAATGGATTTGCCATCTATTGAGCATCGTTCAAAGCCCTTCGGATGGTGGCTTTGTAGGGGAAGATTTCTCCACTTTCATGCTGACAAATTCTGCCATATTCACTGATTGTAACTCAAAATTCACTGATCGTAACTTATCATCTCCTTTTTTCTAGTTCCTTCACCAACATTTATGAATATGATAAGAGATGTAATGGATTGACTTGGGCAGATGAAACTCGAAGCTTGCTACTAGATTGGCCTAAGCGCTACAACATCATCAACGGGATTGCTCGAGGACTTCTTTATCTTCACCAAGATTCCAGACTAAGAATAATCCACAGAGATCTGAAAACCAGCAATATTTTGTTGGATTACGAAATGAATCCAAAAATCTCAGACTTTGGCCTGGCTAGAAGTTTTGGAGAAAATGAAACTGAAGCCAATACTAATAAAGTGGCTGGAACGTAGTGAGTGTCTTCATCTCCATCATACGCATTTTATCTTCATAGTCTGCAAATGGAACTTAAAATTCTATGAATACATGCAGTGGTTACATATCTCCAAAGTACGCAAATTATGGCCTCTACTCTCTAAAATCAGACGTCTTCAGCTTTGGAGTATTGGTGCTAGAGATAGTGGGTGGCTATAGGAACAGAGGATTCCGTCATCCAGATCACCACCTCAACCTTATTGGGCATGTAGGAGTCAAAGCTATGTTACTTATTATCTTTAATTTCAATATATTCTTGAGTACTTTTTTCAGAAACCAGATGCCTGCACATGTTTAATGAGACTTAAACACTTTAAATCTTCAATGTGTTATTTATTGACAACATGGTTTTGTTTATCAGGCTTGGAGACTGTTCAAACAAGGAAGGCCTCTGGAACTGGCTGCGGGATCAAAAGTTGAAACACCCTATTTGTCTGAAGTGCTGCATTCAATTCACGTGGGGCTTTTGTGTGTTCAAGAAAATCCAGAAGATAGACCATATATGTCATATGTGGTTTTGATGTTGGGTAATGAAGATGAATTGCCTCAGCCTAAACAACCAGGATTCTTCACTGAAAGGGATCTTGTTGAAGCAAGCTATTCATCGAGCGAGAGCAAACCACCTTCAGCAAACGTATGCTCAGTTTCAGTGTTAGAGGCAAGATAGATTACTTGTATTTTTATTCTTATGAAAACTTGTGTGCTTGTTTTACGTGGTCTTGATGTTTGTGATCGTGTGCTCATAAAAACTCTGCTGAAGGTTTTCCATGGCAATGTTAGTTTATAGGAAATTATTAACATTTTTCAGTGTATGAAAAAAAAAAAAAGGAAAGTTGAGAAGTTAAAATTTAACCCAAATACAAATACAACTCATGCTTTTAGAGGGGTGGGACTTAAGCAAACTGGGCTCTCAGCTCGGCTCGATTGAGGCCTGGACTTGGATGTATTGTAAAATAATTATTTGCACTACAAAACATTATTTTATCCCAACTTAGATTTGAGCTTGAATCTGGCCCTTAAAGATTTACTAGTCCGTCTATAAATGGTAAAATTGATTAGGTTTTTTCTAGAAAGCTTTGTGTATATCTGAACAATTGTTTTAGCTCAAAAGACATCTAATTTAAAGCTACAAATGTTTAGGTTTAATTTAAATTTTATAGAGGGTAATCAAAGCTAATAAGAGAATTTTATCAGCTTTTGGTTTCTAAAATTATCTATAAAAGGGATTGAAGAAGAGTGTTTTCAGGTTAGTTTTTCTGCACTGTTTGGATAGATTTTTCTATAGAATTTGACATTCTTCTTCACATATTTTGCATCTTAAATCTTCTGGTTTTTTAAGTTGTATTCCTTTTTATTTTCCTCATAATCTAGTGCTTAGTTTCAATCATTGTAGAAAGACATTAAGTATAATTCATTTGTATCTGTTGAACATTGTTTAAGAGTGCACCTAAAGACAGTGTTGTTAAAATCATGTAAGGCTTATTGATGTGAGTTTTCTTGCATAAAATGAGAAGCAATAAAGCTTTAAGGATAAATAATTTTAAATTTGGCAACAAAAAAAAATGAGATTACTTATATTCTAAAATCTTCAACAAGTAATTACTTTAAATTGGTTTTGTTTACGTATATTTTTATATATATAAATTTAGTATACATGCTAGGATTATATTTATATATCTTGTGCTAGTCTATATATTGACTTCATATGCATGCTATCATTTTTTTATTGCACAGTTACCATGTTCTTGTTGGGTTCTAAAATCCATACACACATCGATAATGATAACTTTAAGGTAACATTTGGGAGTCGCTAGAATTTTATTAGATAGATATAAAGTTGTCTTGTTTGCATGTGAATTATGTAACCAAGTGCTCACGATCGAGTAGGGGCGGAGCTAGGGGGAGGTTAGTGGAGGCCTTAGGCCCCTGTAAAAGTCTTAAGATTTTATAACTAGACCGAACAACATTTTTTTTTTTTTTTAAAGGGAAAACATTGTCATTTTCCATTAAAGATATAAATCTCTAATTAATAATAATTGGATTAGTACATCTCTCTTCATGAGTGTGTGAGGGTAAGTTTTCTCTCTTATTTTACTTCTTTAACAAACTGAATTGACTTATCGAAGAACAATTATCTTCATGTTATCATTCTATACTTCTTATTCACAAACTGTTATTCATTGGGTTGGGTTATCAGATTCTAATAGTGTTGGTATCTATGTTCAAGATTATCTTTGTGTTCCACTTCCAAACCTAATTTCTTGGCTTTTTGAGAGTTGCAACGTTTCCATATGAGTTATGTGACCAAGTTCTCACAAGCAGAGACAAAGCTAGGGGGAGTTCAGTTAGGGCTAAGCCCCTACAAAATCTTAAGATTTTATAACTAGACACAACTCAATTATATATATATATATAAAAGGAAAATGTTGTCTTTTTCCATAAGAAATATAAATTCCTAGTTAAAAAGACAATAACCACACAGCAACCTAAAATCCTTCCTTCCTCTATTATTTTCCCTGGCCCTCACCCACCAAAATCCTTGAATTGAGACTACCTAAAATTCTCCCTGCTTTTTTCTAAGCCACAACAAAGAATTTCAATTCAAAGTTTGGTTTATTTTCAATTTTTGGCAAGTTAACTTCTCATTTTTACTTCTCTTCACAGGTTTCAATCACTCAACTCTTTCTCAACCCCCTTTTCACACAATCATATTAACTTTGTTTAGATTTATTGACTCAACTTTTCACTCAAAATATTTTTATTATTATCTTGGCATGTCTTGTCATTTTTAATTTCACTATTAAAATATTTTATACTAATATACTTTGTTTGATATTTGTAACGTGTTTAACTTTAAATTGCAATGCAATCTATTATTATTAATAAAAATTTATAAATTTTTCTATGAGTGTTATTGATATTGTTATATTTATTTAATAATAAAAATGTTTGAATTTTTTGTTATTTTGTTAAGATATACTTACAACAATTTTGATGGTGATCCACTATAAAAAATAATAATAATAATAAAACACTATTGCTTTCATACCAATAGTATAATAATTATTATTTTTAATGTATTTTTTATTTAGAAATATATTAAAATAATATATTTTTAAAAAATATATATATTTGAAATAGCACATCAAAATAATCCAAAATATAAAAAATAATTTTGAAGTAAAAAATTAAAAATTTCAAAAAACTCTATAGAAGTGAAAAGAAGTTATTTTTAACTTAGTGAAGTAAAGGAATCTATTAAAATTCAAAACTCAATAAATTATCAAGGGAATGAATCTTCTCAACAAATGAGTTGGAAATACAGATTTTCTGCATTATATACTCTAATCTTACTATTATAGTATGATTAAAGGGAGATTCTGTGCATATATAATAATCATCCCAATGCTTATATCAATTAGGCAAATTAGCTTTAATAAAAAAGAATTGATAAAACTTTACTCTGCATTTGCAAAACTTGGTCAAATCTACCAATTGGGCTTGATTGCATTAAATTATAAGCTGAGTACCGGTTTAAATTAATTTGTCAAGATGTTTAACAAATAAAAAACAAAACCATAATCTTTTTTCAAGAATATAATCATTAAAAAAAGTAAGTAAATGTAAAATGGCATAATTTATTAGTAACAAGCTATTAAAATCGTTCAAGTGAATTTAAATTAATTGGAGAATAATTAGTTCATTAATAAGTGGAAGTGGAAGTACTGATATAATTTAAATGACCTGATGAATTAGTTTATAATCTAGATAAATTCGATGATAATTTTCAAAATTAATTCGATGATAATTTTATCACTCTCAATCCCAAAAACAAAGTTATCATAGTAGAAAACAATGGAATTAATTAGAAAATCTAGGCTTTGAAATAAATGTTTTCTTTTGGTAAACTAAGAGAACATTTTGAAATAAATGTTATCATAGCAGAAAACATTTTGTTTTTAATTTTCACAGGAAAAATAAATTATTGCATTCGATTAAAAAATTAGGTGAGGAATTATTACAATCCAAGTTTGAAAATAGTAATAATAAAATCACTTGGAAAATTCAATAATTCGTTTGTATTTTTTATTTCATTTATTTTGAGGCAGAGGAAATGTGTGTTTTTTTTTTCTTAAATTTAAATTACATGAATTAAATCTATCATATTATAAATTTTTATATAGTTTATTCCATCTACCAACCAACTAATTTCTTGTGACCTACTCTAATTTACAGTGTTATAGTCATGAAGCTGAATCTCACCACTGGTCTAGTCCCAAATCTCAATGTCTCTGCTGCTCTTCTTGATACAGAGAGGAATACTCCTGGGAGCACTAAGGAACCTGGGATTGGTTGGATGACTGGTTTCCTCTTTGTAAGCAGCTTCGTTGGGCTACTTGTTCTAGTTCCTCTGCGAAAGGTAATATGATTTCTTCAATTTGCTTGATGAATCGATTGTTTGTGTTTTATTAGTGTTGGTGTTCTAGAGCTAATTCTTCATGAATTGGTCTCGGATCATGCATTTTTTGTTGCCCCAGATCATGATAAAGGAGAGTGCTTCCCTTCAACTTTATCAGAAAGTAGTATGTAGAGTGGTCTGCAATTATAAAATTTTAGCTCAATTTCTTCACTAGATCCCCCCACACATTCCTCGGTGCTTGTGGTTTTTGCTAAAATAAGTCTTAAATAGTTATCAAACCCAGCCTGGCGGTTAACCCGATTAAAGGACCGGGTCTCAGGTTTTATGGGACAACCAAGATCAATCCAGGTTAACCCAGAAAAATTAACAAATGTATATTTAAAGTTTTAATACTTCATGTCGCACGTCAAAATCCGCACGACGATTCCGCTTTTAGCGATTTTTTGTTATCTTGCTTGATTTAGAGTCTTGAGAGTCGCCACCTAGTATTTATTAAGGGTTAATAGGAAACCTGGGTTTACTGATCATGGTCAGATATTCAAGGGTAAGGGACTGGTTGTGGCTAGAAAAGATATTAACACTCCTAACACACCCTAACTGAGATAAGCTGCTTCGTGGTTTAATATTAATATGATTTGAAAATTTAAAATATTAATCAAATTCTAAAAACTTTAATAAATCAGTTATTAAATCACAAAATATACGTAGAAACTTATTCTTACATTTTCATAAAAAACTTGATTTTATTTATCCTTTGAGATATTTAACTATATTCAACATTAAATTATTAATTCTTTTCCTCTCTTTTTTTTTAAAGCATAAAAAATATACATAAATAAAAAAATAAAAAAAAAAACAATCACACACATTTCCATTCTCATTATATTTTTGTTACACCCATATTTACAAAATAATATATAACTTAAACAAAAAAACTAACAGTAATTAAATACATGTTCAAACATGTAACAAATTACAAAAAGGTCCCTAAAATGTCCAGGAGCTGCACAGGAGGCCCCAGGTACTGTGGAACAGTGGCGGCGCGTGGATCTCAAGCACCACCGCCACTGGCGGCGCGTGGGCAAACAACCCGGAAACAAGGGGGTCTGCAACCGGATCCTCCTCCTCTTCCTGTTAGCACCGGCGTGAGAAGTAACGCCACCTGCAAAGCAACAAAATCGCAACAACAATCTGTTTTATGTTTTTTCTTTTCTTTCATCTGTTCCCATGTTTTTTCCTTTTTCAGATCTGCTTCCTCCGTTAATCCTTCCTTCTTCTGGTTCAGCGCCACCCGTTGC
>NC_133293.1:2533977-2578998 GCF_005239225.2 Populus alba
AATAAAAATGGTAAATCCTGTTTCATAATATTCATACAACCATTCATCATAATTACATTTAATAAAAATATAATAGTAGATCTTTCGTATATATTCTTCACAATTGCTTTCAATATAATAAAAATGCTAGATCCTTTGTAATACTCATTACAACCATTTTGTCACAATTACTTTAAATTCCGGAAAAAATCAAGGCTGGATTAAATTAAAGAAAATAAAACTAAACTAAAAAGATATGGGGCAAAAAAGAATACGCTTAAAGAAAACGGGGCCTAAATGCAAATAAGAATAATTATAAGAGCATAAATACTCATGTTCTCACCAAAACTTTACAGCTATCGTTAAAAAGAAAGAGAAAGAGGGAGTTTTTGTATCTATTTTTACAAATCAAGAGAGAACACCAAAATTTCAAGAACCCATCCAAGATTAAGGTTATAGGTAAAATAAACACTGGTGGGTAAAGGATTAACAAGAAAATTTGAACAAAAAGAGAAAAGGGGAGGGTCGACTGTCATTAAGAAAAAAATGGAGGGAGTTTGAAGATCGAAACCTTGATTCATATTGGGTAAGGTGTTTAAAACATGGTCTTATGAGTCATTTCAAAGTCAATTATGAATTAATGCCTAGATGTTGAATTTATATTTAGAGTTCTTAGACTTGAATTGAGGAAAAAATATTAATTGTTAAATTAAATAACTTCATGGGTTGTGTGTAAACGAAAAGGTTGACGCATTTGGACAGTTTCATCTTTTGACTTTTAGAGAAATTTTGATTAGGAGGATGAAAGAATTAGGATTAGGTTCCTTTATAGAAATTGTAGTTTTGGATGTTAACTAACTAAGGAAAATGGTATTGCTCATTTTGGAGTTATAGAACTCCAGCTATAGGTCACCAACCGAGACTGGGTCATGACAAACCCTGTAGGGTAGTAGGTCTGGTTTGTTGATAAGCAATTTTGGCTGTCTTGGACGCAGAACCGGGTTCTCCTTCCTTAGAGAACTTGTAGCCTCATGTCTTAGCATTCCAATGAGACCAATTTTGCTTGAAACAATGTTCTATAACTCTAGATATAGTTGAAAATATGAGGAGAGGTCAGATAGTAACAGTTCAAAAACAGGACAATAACAGTTGGACAATAACAATCCAAATATTTATTGATGAGCAATTTTGACTGTCTTTGAAGCAAAACTAGGTTCTCATTCCTTCAGAGAACTTGTAGCGTCATGTCTTAGCTTTCCAATGAAACCAATCTCGTTTAAAATGGAGTTATGTAACTCTCTAGATATAGCTAAAATTTTAGAGAGGTTGGACAGTAAACAGTTTAATGTCTAGAAAAATAACGGTTGGATTTAATAGTTCGATGTCTAAACAGTAACAGTTGGGCAGTAACAGTCCAAATGTTTGTTGATAAGCAATTTTGACTGTTTTGGAGGCAGACCGGGTTCTCTTTCTTCAGAGAACTTGTAGCCTCATGTCTTAGCTTTCTAATGAGATCAATCTCACTTGAAACATAGTTCTATAATTCTAGATATAGTTAAAAATCTAAAGAGAGGTCGGACAGTTATAGCTTAATGTCTAAACAGTAAGACTTCTAGATTTAAATAGAAATAGTTCAAATATAAAGAAAGGAATGATAACTATGGTTGAACAAAGAACGATAATATTAATGGGTTTAATGAGAAAAAAAATTAAATATTAAGAAATGACTGAAAGAAAGACTTATTGGCTTTGTTGATATGGTTATTATAAAACATATCTTGAGTGAGGAAAATTTATGAGATAAACCTATGATTTGCAGAAGGGATCACAGGCGTGGTGCAATAGCAGCAGCAGGGGAGCACAAGTAGAGCTTCTATTGCAGGTAGGTGAATCGCCACTTATACTTTCTAGTTAAATTCCATGATTTAATAAATTACCAATATGAAATGTGAATTACGAATATATGTGTATTCAAGGTGAAAGGTTTTGTCTGAATTGCCAAGTGATGAAATTATCGCTGACAAAGGAATATGAGAAGTGTGATTTAGGGCGTAAACTAACATACATTTAGTGTATGTTAGGATCCTGGTAAGGGATCACCATGTATTGGCTAGCATACATTTAATATATGTTACGATCTCGGGTAAGGGATTACCTTGCATAGACTCTTACTGGGTGATGATAATGATACTAGTTAAATTGGTATCGTAATGTGTTAAGTAGAAATAATCATGATTGATCCTATAAAATCTGAAATGGAAGTCGATAATGGGAGAGGGAACGATTATTAATAGTTGAACAAGGAAGAGATTCTAATGAAAAAATCAGAAGGGAGAAATGAACAAAATATGAATGCATGTTATTCCTTTTTAAATTGTTAGATATTCGTGTTGTTATTTATTGTGATATTCATGTTTCAATAATATGTATTTTATTTCTAGACCATCGCATGCACTATAAGAGTAGATTGTAGCTTATGTTCCTTTCTTATAATCTAGGTTTTAGGGAGTATACCCTTCTTGTATTTTATAAACACGGAAATGTTTGTATAACTTAATTTTGTATAATTAATGTTTAAACTTGATTAAATGAACTTAACTCTATAGTTCATATAACTATGTGTATTTATATTTTTATTCATCCATAATGATGTTTTGTTATGTAATGTATATCATAAATATTGTGGTTGATAGGTGTGATAATATTTGTGGGATTGAAACCCAAGATGATTGGGTTGAGATTTGAGTTATGAGATGTGAGTTATTAAAAGTGTAAACAGGTTATATGTTGATAACTTGGAACCTTCAAGAATAGGGGAGACTTCGTCGAAATTTTGGAAGATTTTAATACGAAGACCATGAATATATATAGAAAACAAAATTTAATTACTCTGTTTTCCATAGAAAATTGGCAGTGAAACCGATTCGCTGCTAGCCACACAATTCAGCAGCGAAACCTAATTCAATGTAGGCCGTATAGTTTGTTAGTGAAAATTAGTTCGCTGCAGGCCACACACTTCGACAGCGAAAACTGGTTTACTACGGCTGCACAATTCGATAGCGAAAATTGTTTCATTGCATGCATTAATTTCAACATCAAATGCTACTTTGTTGTAGCCAACATGCTTTTGGCAGCGAATGCTAATTTACTGCAGGCAACTCAATTTCGGTAGCAAATCACACTTTTGCTGCAGACATCACAACTCTGACAACAAATGTAGATTCGCTGCAGACAACACAACTTCAACAACAAAACCTTATTTACTACGAACAACATAATTCAGCAGCGAAAACCTGATTCGTTGCAAACAACAGAAGTTCGACAGCAAACACCTGATTCGCTGCGAAATACACAATTCAACAGTGAACACCTGATTCGCTATAGACAACACAAGTTCGGTAGGGAACACCTAAGTCACTGCGGAATACACAACACGATAGCAAACACCTAATTGATTGTGGAATACACAATTTCGGCATCAAACAATGATTTGCTGCAATGACACAAATTTGGAAGCGAACACCTAATTCGCTACGAAATACACAATTCGACAATGAAAACCTAATTCGTTATGGACAACCCAATTCGGAAACAAAAACCTGATTCGCTGCAGATAATAAAAATTCAGTAGCGAACACTTCATTTGCCGCGGACAACACAATTCGACAGCAAACACCTAATTCGTTGCAGACAACACAAATTCAGTAGTGAACACGTGAATCGCTACGGAATACACAATTCGGCAGCGAACACCTAATTCGCTGCAGACAACACAAAGTCGACAGCGAACACGTGATTCGCTGCGGACAACACAATTAGGCAGCAAAAACTTGATTCGCTACGTACAATACAGATTTGGCAGTGAATTGTTGATTCGTTGCAGAATGCACAATTTGACATCGAACACCTGATTCGTTGCGGACGACACAAATTTGACAGCGAACACCTGATTCGATTCGCTGCGTACAACACAAGTTCGACAACGAACACCTGATTCGCTACGGAATACACAATTCAACAACGAACACCTGATTCGCTACGGAATACAAAATTCAATAGAGAACACCTGATTCGTTGCGTACAACACATATTCGACAGTGAACACCTGATTCGTTGCGTACAACACATATTCGACAGTGAACACCTGATTCGTTGCGTACAACACATATTCGACATTAAACACCTGATTCGTTGTGGACGATACAAATTCGACAGTGAACACTTGATTTGATTCACTACGGACCACACAAATTCTGCAATGAACACCTGACTTGATTTCCTGCGGACAAGATAGGTTTGGCAGCGAACACCTGATTTGCTGTGGAATAACAATTCAACAGTGAACACCTAATTTGCTGCATACAATACAGATTCGAAAGCGAACACGTGAATCGCTATAAAATATACAATTCGACAGCGAACACCTGATTCGCTGCGGACAACACAAATTCAGCAACGAACATGTGAATCACTGTGGAATACACAATTCGACAATGAACATCTAATTCACTACGGACAACACAAGGTCGACAGCGAACATGTGATTCGCTGCAGACAACATAAGTTCGGCAGTGAACACCTAATTCACTGCGGAATACACAATTCAACAGCGAACACTTGATTCGCTACAAACAACACAAGTTCGGCAGTGAACACCTAATTCACAACAAAATACACAGTTTGAAAGCAAACACCTGATTCGCTGCGTATAATACAAATTTGGCAGCAAACACGTGAATCACTGCGAAATACACAATTCGATAGCGAACACCTAATTCACTGCAGACAAGACAAATTCAACAGCAAACACGTGATTCACTGTAGACAACACAATTCGACAACGAACACCTAATTCACTGCTAACAACACAAATTCAGCACCGAACACGTGAATCACTGCAGAATACACAATTCAATAGCGAACACTTGATTCGCTACGAAATACACAATGTAGCAGTGAAAACCTGATTCGCTACGGATAACACAAACTTTGGTAGCGAACATATAGATACGCTACAGACAACAATAATTCAGAACACAACGAACACCTGATTCGCTGCGGAATACACAATTATGTAGCCAATACCTGATTCGCTACCGACAATATAAATTTGGAAGCGAACACCTAATTCGCTGTAGAATACACAAACTCGGCAATGAACACATGATTCACTACAGACAACACAAATTCAACAAGGAACACCTGATTCGTCTACGAAATGTGTACATAATTTGGCAACGAACACATGATTCGCTGCAAAACATCACAGATTCATGATGTGAACACTTTGATTGCTGTGAAATACACAATTTGACAGCGAAAACACTACTTCACTACAAACAACATAAACTTCGGCAACAAACGTTGATTCTCTGCAGACAACACAGTTTGTGGCAGAACGAACACTAGTTCATTGCGGACAACACATGTTCATTTAACAAGGTTTTTCTAATTCATTCAATTCCATGTTTTCACTTACATTATGGTAAATCATCAACACCACCACTAGAAATTTCAAATTCATAAGTGTTCATTTTTTGTCAAGAAACTTAATTGCTGGGCCGGGCTAGCAACCATGCGGGCCTGGGCTGGACCATTTGGGTCCGGCTTGGCCTAAAAAAAAAAAAGGTATGTTGGGCCGAGATCGGCCCTACCCAAAGTTCCTTGGGCTCGACCCAGTTATCTAGGCCTAGCCCAACCTGCATATTATTACATATATATATTATATTACATTACTATTTTAAAAAAAAAAATCAAAAAATCATTTTAAAAGATTGTGATTTTTCTCAAATATTTTTCTGCCAATTTTGCATAATATCGGTTGTATATTTACCACTATAAAATACAAATCCGATATTAAAATACTCGGTTTTTCTCTGAAATATTTCATAATGAATAAATAAATAAAAAACATTCTAAAAAAGAAAAATTATTTTGTTCCATACGGCCAAATCCTAAAATTTTTTCCAAGCATATTTTTCATATATTAAAAAAAAAAAAAAACAAAAATTGCCTCTTTTCCATGTTTAAAAAATCCAAAAATGGATATCGTAACCAGTTTATGATTATCCATTAGGATTTGGCCAACATGTCAAAAGTATTTTTCCAATTTTTTTTAGGATCCAAATGGAGACTTTGATATTTGTGGGTGTAAAAATTACACAATAAAGTATACCCTCAGGTATTAAAGATATGAGGTGTAGATAAATGCGATGCTAAAATCCAAACTCTAGAACGGTTAGGATTTAACCCAATAAGGTAGAGACTCTCTCATGAAGAGAGATCTACCTTAAGCCTTAGAAAGACCAACAAAAAGCAATCAAACAACAATGCAGCTTACCTTAGGTAGGGTGCACTGGGGGTGATGTGTCTTCCCCTTACACAACCAGTCCCTTACTCAGACTCTCGTAGACCATAGGTTCCTAGTGACCATAATACTAGGTGGCGAATCCTAAACATTAATCATAATTTTATGATTAAATCTAAAAACCTTTCCAACACACAACACACCTCACCACAGGAGGCACGACAAAGAGCCTTCGCCGTCGCCAGACGACGTCGCGACCCCCCACGACAGCACCAAGGCTATCATAATCCCTCTTTTGGGTTATCTTTGAGCTAGTTTCCATTCCGTTCTCCCTTAGGATAGATCGGTCCAACACCAATTTTTTTGTTAGGTTTTACAATGTCATTGTTGATTCAGAAATTAACAGCCATAATTTGTGTCACTACCGATTCATAAATCGACAACCAAATTGTGCCACTATTGATTCAGAAATTGGTAGTCAAAAACTACGTCGCTGCCAATTCAGAAATCAACAGCCAAAAACTACATCACTATTGATTCAGAAATCAGTAGCCAGAAACTGAGTTGTTGCCGATTCAAAAATCGACAGCGATGGTGGAGTCATTTTGGTTTTACTTCTCTCTTTTCTTTTTTTTATGTTTACACTTTTGGTTCTTAAAACACTTATTTGTAAGAGTCCAATAGTGTCTTCAAAATAGGATTGCCTTTCTCATTAAGAGAAAGAGTTGGAGTCATGGAATAAGAAACATTATCATCCTTCCCTATAATTCTCAAACTACATAACTTAATCTCAGCTACTTGATAGGGGGTTGTTCATTAGGCTATTAAGCTTTTCAGACTTGATAGTTTGTAACCTAACTAGATATATGGCGAGTAACATTGTCTTTTATAACTTTCACAACTTTAATTTCGTCATCTTCTACATCTTCCTCGTCATCAATAAGGCATAAGGAATATAACTTTTTGTTTTTACACCTATGACCAGGTGCAAATTGTTCATCACACATAAGACATAACCTTTTAGCTCTTCTCTCTTTTAGTTTTTTTGTTATTGATGGATTTGGTTGGCTTAGGAAAATGCATAGTCAGGGTAGATGAACTCTTATAGTGATCTTGCGAGAGAGATGAATTGGTTTAAGTTATAGTCTGAGGTGATTGTTTAAGGGATTTAAGAAAGGATCTTTTATAAGTGAGAGTATATTTTCTTGTAATCTTGCTAGGTTGTAGGCTTGTGTCAAGCTATTGGATTTGAATATTTTTCACTAGATTTTTTTTATCTCTACTTCTAATAATCCAACAAAGAACATTTGAGCTTGTTTCTCACTTATTTTTACTTTATCCCAAAGGATTTCAAAGTCCTGAATGGATGCATTTAAAATATCAATTTGAGATCTTTAAGTTCCTCTAATAGATCCTACTGATCTCTAAATCTACTACACAAAGCTTCAATAAACTCACCCCATATCACTTCTTGATTTCCCATACTCTTCATCATGAAGTTTTGTTTCCAAAAAAAGGCCATTTTATCTAAGTAATATGAGGCTAATTTAAGTTTTTCACAATCATCAACTTCTTATATCTTAAAGTAATGATTGCATTTATAAAGCCATTTATAAACATCATCTTTGTCAAAAATTGAAAAATCATGTCTAGGTTTATATACCTTGTAAGAGTGAAGTTTTCCATATATCAGAAGGAGCAAGTCTTTTGGTTAGAATCTTTATTATAGGAAGATTGTTGACCTCTTTTGGTTAGAATCTTCACTATAGGAAGATTGTTGACCTTTGTTGGGGCTGGATTCATCAACGGATAACTGTAACTTTTATAGCCTTGTTGATAAGAGAGACCTTAAATCTAGTCTCGTGGTTAGCTGTGGTATTTTTCGGCTTTTGACCATAAGTTTCTTATAGCTTTATAACATGTTCATACTTTTGTGTTTGTTCTTTATTTGCAGCATTTAGAGAGTTTTAAATCCTTTTAAGATCTTATGATTGAGTTTCAAGTGTCATAACTCAAATCCTAAGGTCTATACCACCTTATACAAGATTCATTTGTAATGAACCAACTACTAAGTTATTCAACAAGAAAAGATTTCTTGCAAATTAATTAAAGAAAGATTGCAATGGAAAATAAAGAAAAGGACAATGGGTAGAACAAGGATGATTCACCCAAACTTTGAACACTTAATACAAGACTAATTTACAGAGAACCAACTATTAAACTATCCAGCAAGAAAAGGTTTTTAGCAAATTAATTAAAGAAAGATTGCAATGAAAAATAAAGAAAAGGACAATGGATAGAACAAGGATGATTCACTCGAACCTCTGTTATAATTCATTCAAAATTTATTAACATTTTTCTTAGCTTCCTAGGTGCATTATGTTACATTAATAGCACAATACAACTAGCCACATATGGCATTAGGAAAGAATGAAGTTAGTCATCTAGTTAATAAGTGGTCCAATGATAAGAACTTGAGATCAAGAGATTTATTCTTTTTGTGATTTCAGGTTCGAAACTTGTGATTGCTAGTATAATGGTCACTGGAAACTTACAGGGTCGTTAACTTCAAGACCCATAAAATTAGTCAAGGTACATGCAAGTTAGGCTAAACACCCATTTTAATTAAAAAAAAAAAAAAAAGAAGTTATACTTATCTATAACTAAAATGTTGTGTTGGAAACAAGATGAAATGTTGCATTGAGAAAAGGATGGAATATAAAAATAAAAAAATGCTACATGGAGGAAGGTTTGAAAGTACAATGGTCATCTCTGCTTTTTAAATGTGAAATCAGTCCAGAATTTAATCTTCTTGCAACATTGAAGCTCTAGTAATAAAGGCCATGTTTTTTTTTCTTGTTTAAGAAAAACAAAGAGAAAAGGGATAGACCTTAGTGAAAATGAGGATTGCTAGTTGTGTGTGAGTTAGACTGCAAGGGAGAAGTGAAGCTAGTATTGTTTAGTAAAAGGTATAATTACCTAAATAAAAAAAATCTTTAATAAAAAAAATTATCAAAATAAGATATTCATACAAAAAAAATCCAAATATCTAACTTCCACTTTTTCATTCTTTTTTAAATGAACAATTTTATTTTAAAGTTCTACAAATAAAAAAAATATTTTACAAGATTAATTATTTATAAGATTATATTACAATATACACAATTAAATTTTATAAAATAAAAATATATATAT
The DNA here is from genome assembly GCF_005239225.2 of Populus alba. NCBI lineage: Eukaryota > Viridiplantae > Streptophyta > Magnoliopsida > Malpighiales > Salicaceae > Populus > Populus alba. The sequence continues at coordinate 2,543,459 of NC_133293.1, forward strand.
ATATATAATATAATAATTTTCTTTTTAGATTATATATAATTGTAACTATAAAAATAAAGTGTTTATTTAAATAGTTGTTAAAAGATTATTTCAATTATATATATGTGTGTGTGCGCGCGCGCGCGCTCTTATAATATAATTGTAATATAATATGAATATTATAAAGTTAAATATGATTAAATAAATAATATTGAATTTAAAATTTTGTAAAATAATTTCTATCCAAATCAATGATTTTCTTAATCTATCAAATAAAAAAATTATATAAAAAATGATCGAATAGATGGTTGGTGTTAAGTGAGATTTATATTCTGAATTTCTTTGATACAAAAATATGTTATTGAAATTTTATAGATATATAAATATTTAAGTGGGCTTTTTATAAAGAAGATTTTATAAGGAAATTCTTGTAATCTCTTCTAGATAAAAAGAGTGTTTCCATGTTAAATCAGTGTTGTATGACTTGGATTAGCCTAATAGGTTGATTTGGGATCTAACAAATCTGAAGCATGGACAGATCTGGATTGAGAAAAAAAAAAAAGAAGAAGAAAACCTAGTTGATATAGTAAAAAAACACGACTAATGATCCACTAACTTTAAAAAAAAAGTAGTTAAAGTAATATCGTTTCGATGAAAAAAAATATATTTAAGGATCAACCCTTCCAACATTGAACTTGTGTTTTGCCCTAGTTTACCTTTCAAATATGTATTTAATACTGTGACTTATTATTGTTGTTGTTGTTGTTGGTTTGTTTATTGAGTTTTGGTGGCCTTGTTTTCATCAAAACTTTGTACTATTTATAATATTATTGATTCATCAATAAGCTGTTCATTCTTGACTATTTTTTACTTACCCAGACAAGACATGTAATTGGTTAATTTTTAACAGAAAAGAAAGATTAAATAGGGCTTATTTAAGTTTTAAATTTGTGGATGGACTTTGGCTACAAGAGTTTCTAATGTGGCTTAAATTCATTGAAGCATTGAAGACTTTTTTGTCCTAATATATATGTGGCGCCTAAGAGCTTTATAAATACTTTAGTTTTAGTTTAGTTATATTTTATTTCTTTTGGCTCTTTTAAGTTTTAGGCAAATTAGTTTTTCATTCTTAATTTATGATTTTGAGTTTGATTAATTAGTTAAATCTCAATGCTTGTTTAAACTTAGTTATTAATTAGTTTTCAACTATGACCCAAAGCTTATTTGGGTTCATGCTTTCGAGGTTATTAGTATAGGTTTTGGGTCAGTTTTGTAAGTTGGTCAATTTAGTCTATAAGAATAGATTCATCAAAAATTTTATTTTCAAGAATATAAATATCCTTTGTAAAGATAAAATATTCAAACTTAATAATATTATCCTTGTTAGAAAGCTAAACTTGTTTACTATTAAGCATTATAAACCTCATATATTATAATGATTGAATAATTGTGGTAAGGTAAAAGTAACTAAGCAAGTCTTGGTTTTATTTGTTATTTATAAGCATGTTGATAATGTTTTTGTATGCTGTGGTCCAAATACATGCAAGTCATGTTATTTGAAATATCACGACAATTTAATAGGAATATAACACATAATAAGGTTAGAAATAAATATATTATATAAAAAGCTATTACTCTTGTACTTTTATATATAAACATAATGATCAAATGAAATTGAAAAAAAGAAAGAAAGAAAGAAGATATAGGTAGAGAAAAATAAGAGTAATTAGGTGAGAGAAGAAAATTAGAAGCAATCACAACCAAAACACTTATTTCACTTCTTAAAACTATTCAGAATATGATGGAGAGTGAAGGTAAAACTTGATAAATAAACAACCTTTTTCTTTTTTCTTTTTATTTTATGTTAGAGAGGGTGAGGTTATGCAGTCGCTACTCTCTCTCTTCCAAGGCTTAATTCTTGTTTCCTTTTTGGGATCTGCATTTTCTCATAAAATCACTAGTAAGTTTTTTTACTTGTCTTGAAATTTTAAGTATATCATTTCACTTCAATGAATTTTAAGTATTTAATTAATTACTCCTCTGTTTATTAATATTGTGTTTAATTTCACTTCACAATATTATATTTTTTTCACTTAGTTACTGTTTTAGTTTTTGTTTAGAGTCAGGATGATGATGAGTACAGAGCTTTTGGAAATTCTGTCTTGTGAACTCAAGATTACTTGTAAGTATTTAGTTACTATTTTCCCTTTCTTCTCGCTTAAGTTTTCTTTCTTTTTCTTCTTTTTTTGTTTATTTTATTGATTTGATGACAAGAAAAAAATTTTCAAGTTTCATGTGATTAATACAAAATTATGTTGAAAACAGATAAATAAGAGTGTTGTCCCAGTTGTTTAAACAAGAGACATTTATTATTATCTTTTGTTTGTTGAAAATTGAAACTCAAAATTATTCAAAAACAACAAATGTGAATTTAAAACAAATGGGTCATTAATATATTTGCTCACAATTTAATCCGACAAGCCCTAAAATTAAAACCATGTAAGCCTCCTTCCATTTCTTGTCATTGAAAGAGATACATTGGTGGCAGTGTACACTTTTCCATATAAAACCAAATCATCACCGTCTTGTATAGGTGTTTGTTGCTTCATACGTCTTACTGCAAAGATTTTTTGTCTGCCAGACAACATAAAAGTTTTGCTACAAATCCAAAAACTTCAAAATTTAATTTTATTTGGATTGCTTCTTTTAATTTTCACCAATCTTTTATATGTCAACATTCTTCAACAAATTTAGACACAAAATCTTCATTTTCGTTAATAATATCAAGTGATATATTATATGAAAAAACATTTTCGATAATTATTTTATTTTGGTTTCATATTTTTTTGTAGAGACATAACTTATCGAGATGTACTCATTATTTCATTGTGGATGTCTAATTGCAGACCTCAGGCATGTGTGTCTGCAAACCTTCTCGTCTGGGTCTGCACCCAAAACATGGCTTGCATACCCATGCACACAAGCCAGCAGGCCCACTTGTTGGGTCTTTAGCGAGACGTGCAGGTTTACCTAGCACCCAGGGCATAACAGCCCCGGCGTCAAGTGTTTGTAGTCTAGAGCTACTGCCAAGCGTGCTAGCTAGCCCTAAGGCCAGGTGTCTATTTATTGGGCTACTTTTAGGCGTATAGGTCTAGCCCTATCGTCTTGACTTGAAGCCGAACATCATATGTTTGTAGCCTGGATCGTACACCCCACTAAAATCTGAACTGATCATTTTTTTCTTAACAAGAAAGACAACCCCAACCCCTTACTATTTTTACAATTTTTTGTGACAAAAACAGCCTTGTCATTACGCCTTCCACGGTACTTTTAATAAAGAAAAAACTTAAATAGTATAGTTTACAATAATTTATATTACAGTACCGAACAGTGCAGTCCATATTAACTCACGCTATAGGGTTTTAACACTCATTTTCCTTATATATATTTAAATTTGTCTGAATTTATGCTGTTCAGAATTCCCTATGTTACAGGGTTTTCCATTTTCGTCAGGACGAAGTGCGTGTGATATTTGGTGCCAAAGTGTCAAAAATCTATACATCAAGACAAACAAAAAAAAAAAAGGCTCGATTTTGCACTTTGAAAATCCCAGAATACAGTAAGAAATTGACAAATCCCCAATAGGGGAAGAGTTGCAAAACTCTGTTGTATGGAATACAATCTCATTTGACAAGCCATAGCCACAAAAAATTACAAGCTCCGAAAGGAAACAAATTACAAGCCACTCAGGTTAACTCAAAATTCTGTCAATGGCACCTCCCCACTCTGAAATCTTTTTTGCTATTAACAAATTTCACACCAAAAGCCGATTGCACGCATGACCTAAATTCAATGATTAGTATTCTCTAGTTCTGAAAATGTCTGTCACTGCCATTGATGAACGCTTTGGTCAGTGGGGGAGCAAGGTACAAATGGTACAAAACCCCGGCCACCAAAAACAGGTCGCATGAAGCTATTATCAAATTTTCTCCAATAGTGGTGGACTGTGTGAGAAGGAGTACTCAAGAGCATCCTTAAGCTGGTTCGACGGGGCACGTTGTGGCTGGCCTGGTTGTCCTCTGAATCCTGTCTACTGAGCAGTGGCACAGCAAAGGATTTAGGACTAGATGATTCAGAAGACAACATGCTGGCAGTGTGTTTTTGTGATGGAAGCAAGATCCTCACTAGTGGTTTAGTCATCAATCCAAACACCTGCATGGATCCAACAGTTCACTGCATCAGTCTTGTGTTTGAAACTAACCTTTGATTAGCTCAGTTTCCTGGTAGCGGATTGGAAATTATAAGAATCATACGCGAAAACGAAAAGTGCATAATATAAACTTTGTTGAGTCGCTATGCTACAGTATCCAGTTCAAGCCATTGACTCTTAACATAATTGCAACAAACGGTGCACCATTTAAGAGCAATAAAAGGAAATGAAAATGAAGTTGGATCACAAAATCCAATCTTCAATTCAGATTCTAGCTCCTGGGGCTTAAATCAAGTTGACTATGAAAACATCAGATCTACAGCAATATGTTGGCTGGAACGGTCCAGCCTCGAAAGGAAAACCTGTAACTATAGTTTCTAGCTTTAAACATGGAAACTGTAAAAGTTTGCACTGAGCTAAAGTGTGCCATTTAAGCACAGGCAAGATGGTAAAACAGCAGGTTATTTCTCCTCCTGTTCTCCACGGAGATGATGCATTGTCTTACCACTGTGCTGAAAAGGACAACTGTAATTGTGCTGGTGATCATGATTGCATTGCCATGCAAATGAGTATGGCCTGACCTGGTGAACTGCAAGAATAGTAATAAAATTATAATTTAGATGAGAATAAATATGCAACATAAGAGGATATAAAGACCCTCAAGGGCCTTAACCATTGGTCTATTAAAATCAACATAAAATCTCCTAGGGGAAATTCTAATAGTACTGTTGGTGGATAGCAGGAACATAAATTGTTCATATGAAACTATCGACCAGGCTCATAGCTGAAAGATGTTTAACTTAGTCTGTGTTTAAAAACAAGAAGGAAAGCCCTATCATCACAGAACAGATTGAAAAAGAAAAAAAAAATCCAATAGAAAAGGAATGCTTTTCGATCTTTTTTACCTGATTATAAGCAAGAGCCATAGAAACAGCACCACGCATAAGACCTGCCCACCATATTGTTACCTTCCAAACAAAAATTCAGGGAGACATTAGACATCAAGTGATTAACACACGTTAAATGCCAGAAACCAGAATAGCTTGAGAGCATACTTGTTGCTTTATGTCTATTTTCTCATACGGGAACTTCTTAGTCAAGTTGGATAAAAAGGATAAAGGGAAAACAAAGGCTGCTCTTCCAACTAGAACCAATCCCAAGAGTATTGAACTCACCATAATTGATGTTCCAGGGCTGAGAATTAAGAGAGAGTTAACCACTATATTCAGAAAATGGTGAAGATAATTTTGTTTCAGCTTGTATTTTACGATCTTAGAATGTATTTGTGTGGTAACTAATCTCCCATTTTATGCTTAGCCTCACCTATCACTTACAACCTTCCATTTTTCAATATCCAAGGCATCCATGCCAACATAGAGGAAGATGAAGATCTCAGCAACAAATGACCAAGTAGCAAAAGCATGCCTGAAATGTTCAAGGAGAACCCCAATTAAGTAATGTGATAGCTAGAACAGAATTTGAGGTAAAAATAGAATACAAGAGATTTTGTATGAATTGCCACAAACACATTTCAGGATATGTAACTCAACATACTTAGTTGTTATCCTTGAACTTTCAGTTACATTGTGCCATGTGTAATGAGACATAACAATCCCACAAAAGAATACAGTGAGAATGGCGCTCAGATAGAATAGCTGCAAGAAAACCCGAAATTCAAAAAATGATGGTTAATCTGCCTTTCACCACTGAAATTCAATCTAATAGAAGAAAGCAGAAGCAAACGAGGTCCTTGGAGAGGTACTCTATGATTGAGAGAAATCTTACCTCGGCCAACATATATGAAAGGTAAGCCATGAGTATCATAAGAGCAACCTCACGATCGGTAGAATGCCTGGATTTTGTGGCAAAACAGAAATTTATTAGAGCACTACCTAGTTCCCAGCATGTTGTTCTAGCTAATATTTCTTTTGTCTCCTGAGCTACCACGGAAATATATGTAAACATGAAACAAACTTGAGGAATACATTGTGAGATTTTAAAGACATTAAAAAGAAGTGAAACTCCAATATCAAACAGCAATATCAAGATAAACTGAGATTTCATCCACTTGCAATTGAGCATCTGTGGTTGTTAATTTTTACTGTCCTAAACCTCTATATGGGATTGAAACTAATCATGAATTTATATTTGATAATTATTTGCTAACCTGCCGAAGTAGAGCTTTTTGATAATGTATGCACTAAGGAGTCCAGTCTGCAGGAGTCAAAAAAGTGTGCAATGTCACAAAACACAATATATACAGAAAAATCACATGCTAATCACACAAGCATGGGCGCATGCGTGCACACACATGCATGGAGAGAGGGAGAGAATTACTAGAACTCCCAGTATGGTGCTTGAGATAAACAAATATAGAAAGTTTCCGAGAAATTCAGCTGCAATGCTTGAGTTGATGTGAGATAGGTCAATGCTCTGAATTGCATGGAAAAGCACCACTGATGTTGCATCATTTACTACACCTTCCCCAAAAACCAGACTGTATAATAAAGGTGTCTCATCCTGGTTAAGAACCTGCAACAACACAAATTGAAGTAATCAAATCACTTTTTCTGTGTGAGTTGCTTCAAAAGTTGTAATCAGACCATATCTAGACCAGGAGTCTCATACCTGCAAGGTACAAACAGAATCCGTGGCTGAAAAATATAGCTCCAATTGCTGCAATCAAGGCAAGAGATGAGCATACACAAGCAAGCTATCTGATGGCAGAAACAGAGTCTTGAAAACTTCGAAAATAAAGAGAATGTGATATGGAATATACCAAGATAGTCTCCAATTCTGAGGGAACCGATGTTCATTTTCTTGAAAAAGTGAGTGGCGCCTATGCCAAAAACAACAAATTAATCACAAATAGAGTACAGCTAAGATCATTATTCAGCACTAACAAGACAAAGTATTGTCATGAACTTGATGTTTTAGTGTACCTATTGAAATGATGGCAGTGGATATCAGAGTACCGACTGCGCCAAACAGCATGATAGTCATGAAGTTGCGGAAAAACTGCTTCTTCTTTACCTGGAACCTGGTGGGAAGACAGAATAACTCATGGGATGTCCCAGCAACAAAAATTTCATGACAACTGAGCTATTCTAAGGCTCATTTGTTTCAAATATCGAAGAAAATTAGAAGGGAAAAAATAGCTTTTCGGGAAAATACATTGTACACATAAAAATCTGAATCAATCTCAAGCAAGCAAACAAACACTTAAGGTCTCAAGCTTAAAATGAATTGATCAGCAAATGATACAACCCTAATACTAATAAAGGAAAATACACACACACACACTAACTCACCCAGCATTAAAGATGATTGGCGGAAGCAGATAAATAAAGAATAAATCTTCGCTGAAAACTAAGAGATGCGAGCTCTTTCCTCCTGTTGTTAGCAAAATCACAACTCCAGTGCACAAACCCTGCATGCATTAACTCACCATCAAAACCTCTATAACCCCACAAAAAAATAACACAAAAGCAAGCAAATGAAGATACTGACTACAGCAAGTGCAGTAATGGACTCGTTCATCCATCGCTGCTCCTCTAGTAAATGACCAATTACTATACACGCACAAAGTAGTGCCACGAACAGGTTTATTGGCACCACTGAGCTATGATCAGACGATAACATTGCTCCCATTTTCCATAAAATATCTGCCATGCTAGATTTAGTTTAAAAAAACAAATAAAAATTTTCTTCTTTTTGATCAAGTATTTTGCTGTTTCAGGATATAAAAAGCAAGAAAATATTAATGCTACAACAAATCTGGATCTTGAAGAAGCTAAAACTTAAGGGAAATTGACTATTTTTCGAAAAATTCAGCAGAGTAAAGCAAATTTGTAGAGTGATAGCGAGAAGCCGGGAAAGGGAGGGAGGGTATATATACAGTTGGAGTTGAAAGTCAAAAGGTTTAAAATTTTAAAGCATGAAGGCCGTTGATTAAGAGTTGTCAAAGGGAGTTGACGGTTGTGATTACATGAGGAGTTTAAGTGTTGAGGGTGGGGATATGTAGTTAATTGAACTTTGGAAGGGAGTGGAGGCAAAGAAGAATGTAAAGTGAGGAGGAAAGTTCATGTGAAATGATTATGTCGTCTACAGAATCTAGACAACAATGGAAGCCAAAAAATAAAGAAAAAAAATTTGAAAATTAGAAAAGGAAATATTTGGAGGCTTGTTTTACTGTGAGTTCCGGATATAGTTTTTAAAATTGATTTGGGGATAATTTTGAGATAAATTTTAAATTATATGTTAGATGGGTTTATTTGAATGAATCCCAATTAATTAATTTTTATTTTATTTTATAAAAATAATATTATTTAAAAAAAAATCAATAATTTTTTATTAATTTTTTTTAAGCTGACAAGACAACTTAAATTTAGAATTATACTATATTAATTATATTTTATCTTTTATTAAAATTTAATTTAAATTAGATATCAAATTATCTAAATTATAAATTAACTCATCAAATCATCAAATCAGATAAGGTTTTAAAATAATAAGCACATGAGGTAAATTAGGTAAATGAGACTTACATTTTATAAGATTCATGTATCATATGGATTAAAAAAATTGAGGTTATTATATTATATATCAGTGGCGGAGCCACAATGGGGATTAAGGGGCAATTGCCCCCTTAATCCTTTTATATATATATATATATAAAACTTAACAAGTTTAATTTTTTTTATTAATTACTAATTGATCCAAGCTTTATGAATTAGTTAAAATTTTTCTTCCTTTTATAAAATTTTTCTTCAAATCCTAAACTATTAATTAGTTAAGTAATCTTTTATGCTTTATCCTTTATGTTTTAGGTGAGTTTCTTTTATTTTTTTTTATTTATTTCATTGTCTAATTTTAGTTTTATTCCTTAATAATTAGTTATTAAAAATGTTAGAGTTTATTATAATTTATAGATTTGTTAAATTAATATGTACATGAATAAATATTATATGCATATGAATATGAATTAAAATGAGTTTTGATGAATTAATATGTATTTTGTTATGAATTTCACATGAAAAATGACGGTGAACAAATTATTAATAATTAAAAATGAAGAACTCAACAACTCAAAAAATTAGAAACACAATAAAAAAAATTAAAAAAATATATTAATGCTTATATTTAACCCACTTGTATAAAACAACAAGTCAACAAAGAATTGTTGCCAATAATTTCACTAGTCCTTGGAAGATTTAGAAATAGATAAATGAAGTTTAATTGTATATATTTAGAAAGAATATCTTTAATAAAATTAAGAATAAAGTCATTATGAAATAGTTTTAAAATATAAAAAATCGAAAGAATAATTATAATATAAATTTTTTATTTTAAAAATATTCTTAAATTAATTTTACTTGACATGAGTTAGTACATGTATTTCAAATTAATTTCTTTATATATAACACATGTTTATATAGAATATAATATCAAGTATTTGTTAGTAATTTGCCCCCTCATTTAAAATTTTCTGGCTCCGCCACTGTTATATATGACATGTTCAATTCTGTGTACCCGAATAATATATTAGTCTTGAAAATATAGGAATTATGCTGCAAGATTTTCTAGGCGCGGTTTTTCCATTTTCAGCTTGTGTGATGAATGGTAAAATGAAGATGTTTGTGAAGGATGGAAAAATGGTCCGTTCAAAGCATTTCCTTTTTTATGGAGAAAAAATCACGCACGCATTTTGGAAAGCAAGTGAAGTTGGAAATTCAAGAAGAGAGTTTGTGTTTATTTATTACTAGACAATTATTTGAGCTATGCCTAGAGTTGAATTAAATTTTTTTAATATAAAAAAAATATCCTAATGTTTTTAACATGTTTTCTAGCATAAAAAATTATGAGAGGATTAACCTGATTTGGTTTAATTAATTTTATAAGATTAAAGACATCTTGAACAACAGGTATAAATATAGTTTAATTAAAAAAATCAAGATGATATCTTTTTAAAAATATTGAGACAACAACATATTAAATCAACATGAAATTACTCAATGTTAACCTGCTAAATTCTCGACTCGAATCATAAGAGCCTAATAACCCTCTAAAAAGTAAATTAAAAAATTTTTAACCCTAATTTTCAATCAACTCAATGCTAGAGGATAAAATTAAAAACAAAATTCAATTAGAAAAATAAGTCAAATCAACCCGAATTAACCTGTCAAATCTAAGTTATGAGACCAAGATAACCCCATAGCAAAAAAAATTATGAAGCTCAATTCCTAGTCAATTAAATGTTTTCAAGATGAATTTGAAAAAAAAAAAAAAAATATATAAAAAGACATAAAAAAACCATCATAGTTAACCCAAATTAACTAACTGAACTTATAACTTGAGTCTTAAGGCCGAGATAATCTTATAGAAAATAAATTAAAACAAATTATAAAACTTAATTCTTAATCAAACTAATATTGAATGATGAAAATGAAAAAAAAATAATTGAATAAAAAAATAAAAAAATTGAGAAACCGAGTCATGAGACAATGATAACTTTATAGAAAGTAAATTAAAAAATGAAGTTTAATTCTCAATCAATCTAACATTAAATAATGAAGTTGAGAAAAAAAATTAATTAAAAACAAAAATAAAAAAATTACATGAGTTAATCTACCAAACTCTAATTATGAGATTAGGATAAGTTTATAAAAAATAAATATAAATAAGTTGTGAAGTTCAATGCCCATTAAATTCAATATTAGAAGATGAAATTAAAATAAATAAAGACCGAGTTGAAAAAAGTCAAAGCATTTCACTATTCATTGATTTATTGAAATGCAATACCGAATTATAATTATAACTATAAGGAAATTAAGAGGTGTGGTGTTTCACTAGAGATGAAAACATTGTTCATCCTCTCACAATTCACTCTAGATTAGAGTAATTAATATATTTTTTTATTTTGATCCTCAAATTTTGTTTTTCTTAAATGAATTCTTATTTAGTTAAATTGCATCCTGATTGCTTAAAATTCGTTAAGCTGTAATTGAAAGGCAAATGATTAAAATGAAAAACATAGAGAAACTACATTACTATTTCCAAAATTGATTTGAAAAGTTGACTTTGATCCTTTTACTTGACAACTCATTTATTTTCGATGCCTTCAGTCTTTTAAAATCTACTTTAGTCCAAAGCTTCATTTTTATTTTATTTTTTAGTTCTGATTCGAGATGAGAAAGAGAAAATCACTGGATTTCTAGAATAGACAAAAAACATTAGTGTACATCAATTCTAATAATCAAAATTATCAATTTTGGTGTTAATGAGTTTTGTTCAATGAGAGGAGCTTCACTTGGGTTTTTTTTTTTTTTTACTTCCAAATTTTATGAGAGAATAGATCTGACATTGGAAGGTTTTTAGGTTTCAAGTTATTTTTTGTTTTTGAATTGTTTTCTAGGTTATGTGAAGATATAAACAAGTTTATTTAGGTTTTCAAGGTATTGTTTTGGTAGTTTAGGTCAAAAAAATAGTTGAAAATGATTTTTTGGGTGTAAAACACCTCTTCCTTGATTTTCCAGCGACTCTATAGTTATCAAAATCCAGGCACAACAAGTAGTGTCGCTTGCTCTACTTTTTTTTTCAAAACAGATAAAGTTTTAAAGAAAAAAAAATATCAAAGCTCTCGCATATGAGTCTATACTAACAAACCCATACACCTAGGTTTTTTTACTAAGGTCCAAGAGTGATAGGCCTCCCAAACCAGTGCGCTTGGACTTATTTTTTTGTGTTTTATTTTATTTTTTCAATTCATCTTTTTTATTTTGAGATTTTTTTAAAAAAAAATTATTAATTTCTCTTTTCAATTTTATAATTCAATATTTATTTTATTGTAAATTGATTTTGATTAGTCATTTTATTTTGTTTTTTATTGAGTCATCACAATCTTGAATAAATATTATGTAATTTTATCAGAATTTGATTTGATGAATATCTATTTTTGTTATCGTTTTTTTATGGTCATTTAAGTTATTTCAAAACTTATCAATCTTAGATCAAATTAAACAAACTTTTATATGATTATTTTTTAACTAAAAACACATTAACAATACCTATTTTTTTTCATATTAAAAAATATTAATCTAACTTACGATAGGATCACAAAACATGACCAAGAGCACATGGAAAAAGGGTCAAGTGGAACAATGAATTTTGTGCATGTCAAAATCACGAGTGCACATGTAAGAATGAACCAAGGAATACTCTCGAATTGAATTTCCTAATTGAAAGGGTATATATGAAGGTGTAAGAATTTTTTTTTTCTCATTACAAAATGATTAAAATATTTATGTTAGTTAAGTTACATTGTATTGGATACGAATTGTTAGTTTTCTCTTTTTTCTTAAAAAAAAAAAAAAACTAATGCATTTTGTTGTACTTCCATGCTGTGATTATCATTTTTCATTTGCTTATTTTTATTAATGTGAATATCCAGGTTAATTTGTGTATATCTCAATTAATCTTACGGACCCTAAAATTAACAATCATGTAAGTTTCTAATGGCTCTAAAGTTTGTGGGACTTGAACTGATAATCTCTAAAGAGTAAATCTAGTACCTAACTAGTTGAGTTACACCCATCATAATTATTATTTTTCATATATTGATATTCATCCTTGCCAAGTAAAATTAATTAAATAAATAAAAGAAAGATTCATTACAAAATTCTCATAAAAGTGTAATATTAAAATAATTAAAAAAATATAAAACAATACATATATTTAATATGATCCAGCTAACTGATTATTTTATAAACAAAGACAGTATCAAATTTGAAAACATTTATGATGCATGAAAAGTAATTAGTGCTATTGTTGCTAATTAATAGCAAGCATATATATATATATATATATATATATATATATAAGATTTATCGACCGCTAAAAAAAAATAATAATTCCATTGGTGCGCAAAGAAGGAACCGAACCCACTTTCGCTCCCATGTTAAAAAGCAGGCACTGAGTTGGTTTGCCACTCTCGATGGCAAATTAATGGCACAACCGTACGGACTAACTAACATGTATATATATATATATATTAACCACCATGGGGCACACGCCCAGCACAGACGCTAAACAATAAGGAAATCAAAAGGGACGACCACGAGTGCTGCTGCTGCTGCTGGTGTACGGATTTTTTTACTGTTGTGGATTGTTTTTTATAGTATTTTTTATTTATAAATATATTAAAATTTTTATTTTATTTTTTTAAATTTATTTTTAATAAAAATATTAAAATAATCAGAAAATATAAATATAAATATAAATATTAAATAAATTTTTTAAATATAATTTAAAATAAAAAAATAATTTTTTAAAAAAACAATATTATAATTATATTCCTACATTAGTTTTTTATTTTCCCCTCTTGCGTAATCATATGAGCACTCTCTGTGCACCTTCTCGGTAGCATGCTATAATTACTTGCTATTAGTTTAATACCGACAAGATTGATAAAATGAAAGTTTCACCTGACCCGCAAATATCAGCGACCCTGTTTTCTTCTTTTTCTTCTCTTTCTTCTTTTTTTTTTTAATATAAATAACTAGATTAACTAATCCTAAAATTAACAACTATATAAGTTTTTAATGACCTTAAAATTTATAAAACTTAAACTAGTAATATATAAAAACTAAATTTAAAACTTGACCAATTAAATTACACCCTTAAAAATTAATGCCCTTACTTTTTTATTCCACGTGGTTGCATATTATAATTTATATGTCAATATTTTTTTAACAATATTTCTTAATAGTTTTTACATAACAAGAATTATAAAAAAAAATAAAAGTAATTTTAAAAATACTTTACATCATCTTACTAAAAATACACTCATTGTATTTCTAAAATATTTTTAAAATAACATGTTTTTATTTATCTTAAGTATTTAGGAGAAGAATTTTTCTTATATTAATTTTAAAACCTGAATTTGAAGATATGGAATTTAGAGAATTTGTTGGGTCTTACACTACCCAAAAAAGGCAATATTCGATTCTATTACATAATAACTAAACTAAAGTTATTGAGAATTGAATATGCTTCGTTAAAAAAGCAAATGGGTACATAATTATTACATATTTGTTTCGATTTATAATATGTTCCCTTGTCCTGATTGTGTTTTGTTTTCCACAGCGGAGCTTGGGAAACTTTTAGAAAGATGCTGGCTCCACTTTTAAGAACCTTTTCAAGGCATGCAAGCCCTAGTAATCAAAATCTTATACGTAGGTGTGTAATTATGAAGGGAACGGCTCCATTTTGCTATCAAAATTAAACCATAAACCTTACAGTCTCTTATACTCTTAAATTATTCGAAATAATAATATATAAGTTCGGAGATATATACAATGTTTTCTTATGCTCAATAATTATGTTCTATGTATAAAAAATAGCCACTAAATACTTGTAGTGTTTTTCATTACTCAATAATTGTATAACTTTATTCATCAAGAAAATAATTATATAGCTTTTAAGAAGATAACATGAAATAGAAAGAACATATGTGCACGAAGTTTGGTCATCTTTGGTTTTAAGACATACCTGACCTGATCATATAGCAAATGATGCTAGTATAAATAGATTGAAAAATTGGAGTAGAAATTTATGGTGTGTGTTGAAAAAAAATAGAAATTTAAGGATAAAACTTGTTACTTTTAAGATAACTAATCTTTTACAGAATATAAGAGAAATCAACAATAACTTCAACTCTAATTTGCTTTCCCGCTTGGTGCACAACATGCGATTGAACCTTAATTCATATTTGATATTGTGTTCTAAATTGGATGGAGTAAATTTTGATTTTTTTTTAAATTAATAGTTTTATGTTTTTGAATTGTTTTGATATGTTAATATCAAAAATAATTTTTTTAAAAAATAAAAAATATATATTATTTTAATTTATTTATATATGAAAAACACTTTAAAAAACAAATATTATCATCCTCTTTACATATCTTTTATAAGTTGCACCTCATTAGTAAGAAGATGTCACAAACATTTATTATCTACTTTTACTCTATAAGGTATTCTTTCATATTCCTTTTTTAAGAAATCTTCACCTCCATATTTTCTTTTATACTCTTTTGTTATTTTTGGAAAACTTTTCCCTTTAAAACACCAAAATAAAATTTAATTTTTAAAGTATAAAAATATAATTTTTACAAACTTTACAAAACTTGAAAAATCCAAAAAAAAAAATACAAACTTGAAACATTTAAAGAATGAAATAAGCCATAAAAATATATAAATAATTGATAAATGATAAAATATCGTAAAATTTATATCATGTAATCAAGTCTTTATAGAATATAATTTGGCATCACAAAATTATTTTCATCATCCTAAAATATTTTATTGTCATATTTTCATCCAAAAATAGTTTTAGTACACAAAATATTACATAGTGATAAATACCTCGTAAAAAATCACTTCATCATATGTTTTTGTGTGATTATCATGTTTTATTGTTTGGTTTGTATGTTATTGTTAATATTGCATTTCCTTATTTTCTTACACACTTTAAATTTTGTACATGTTCATGCATGATATAGAATTGTCTTATGCATTTTAATTTTTGAAAAACACGCACAAGCTTTTAAGTTAGGTTAGGGATTAACGATTTGCCCTATAACTGTTGGTCAGGGTTCAAATACGTGAAACACCCAACTCATATTTGAGTGTCTATTTAATAATAATAGGCATATGTGCCTTAACTGCTCCTCACAACACCCCCACACTGTCTTTACGAAGACCATCACTGGGCAAATATGAAACCATTTTGAGACCAGGTAGAAAACCTACACATCATGTAATGGCTTAGAACCTTTTTTTAGAGTATGGGCTCCCTAAATGGTTATCTTGTATGGGTTCTCACCATCCATACCCAATGTGCATGTACATATATTTGCATTTGTACACATACATCCATTCATTGTAAATAACATACATACATGCATCAGGTTAAAATATAGGTCCCAAAAGAGTTTACAACACCTGACTTTGAGCAAGAAACATGAAAGATGAAGAGTGTGCTCACCATGACGCCTATTTTAAAGAAGAGTTGGAATCTCTAAAGATAAGAATGGGTTGCCTTATTAGCTTACTCGAGCAAACACTTAGAAATGCTTTTCGTGAAGGTCTTTCTAACCGACCCATCATCTTTAATCAAACTCTGACAACAGCTCAACCTGAAGAAAGAATAAGTGAACATGGTCAAGAGCCCCAACACAATCCAATATTTGTGCAGTTAGCGACACCTGCACTAGCCCTGACAATCATGGATGCATTTGCCAATGAGTCCCTCAAGGCTAAGTCATTTGATACTGTTAATCAAGATAAGATGGTAGCACTAGAAGCCAAAATTAGATTCATAGAAGGGGTAGACTAATATGACCCAATATAGGCAGTAGAGATGTGTCTAGTTCCAAATGTGGTTGCCCCGAAGAAGTTTCATGCTCTTGAGTTCACTAAATATAATGCCTAGGACTCATCTCAAGTCCTACTACAATAAAATAAGAAAAGTAGTACATGATGAAAAACTACTGATGCACTTTTTTCAAGATAGCTTAAGTAGGCCAATATTGAGTTTGTACATAAGATTGGACAACACAAAAATCCAGAGATTGAAGGATCTAGTGGATGGTTTTGTCTAGTAATATAAGTAGAACATGGATATCACTCTCAACAGAATCAACTTGTCCAATCTGGATAACAAAGGATAAAAAAAGCATAAGGGAATACACGTAAAGATAGCGAGATAAAGCAACTCATGTTCAACCTCTACTAATTGATACAAAAATGGTGATGTTGTTTACTAACACCTTTTAATCCCCTTATTATGAGCATTTAATAGGAAGCTCATCTCAATATTTTCTTAAAGTTGTTAGGATTGCTAAAAGAATTAAATAGGCTATCAAGATGGGAAAATTTTGAGGTCTTGCCATGCATTCCAAAACAATGATGAAAGTTGAATATGAAGACGGCTCTCAATTGGGAAAATTTAATTGCGTGTCAAGTCTTGTTGTAGTATCAACTTCTCAAATGCCTTTATCAAAGATCAATGTACCTCTCCCACTCAAGTTTGTCTACCAACATCTATTAGGCTCTGGACTTATTGCTCCAACTCCATCAAATCCCATACAACCACTGTTTCCTAAGTGGTATGATCCAGACCAAAGATGTGAATATCATAGTGGGGTCCTAGGCCATTCCATTGAAAATTACAAAAGTTTCAAGTATCCAAGTCCGAAGTTGGTAAGCACAGGACAAATTAAGTTTGTGAAGAATAATAGTACCTTCCATATAATCAACTCTATCTTCAGCAATGACTAATTGCTTGCAGAATACTGATATAGGTGTAGACAATATGCAATTATACAGAGAATGAGCATTTATATTTTGCTGCGATGTGCTTTCATATATCGTAGATGCATCATGTCTGATTAATGTCTTGAAATCAAGAGATGTTTCTTTTAAAGGTTATTTTGTTAAAATATTTTGATTAAACTCTAACTTGCAATTATGGTTAATCAATCCTGAATGATTAAAAGTGTTTTGATTCCAGAAATGGCTTGATGTTCATTAAAATGGCAAGAGGTGACCGAACAAATGTTAAGCTCACGCATAAAATTAAACCACACACCATATAGCTAAGTTTTAGCAGTATGTGTAATAACACATGGTGAATTCAGTAGTTATGGATTCGCAAATCATGACTCTTACAAGTCCAAAACATTACACAGAACGAGGTCAAAATTTATTGGTTCTAGCTGACTTTACTTGAAATGAAAAAAGGCCATCTTTGTTCACTTATTTCACAATTCCTGAAATATATCCTTTGCAATCCCATTTTGAGCCCAATGAACTATTTCTTTAAAAAAAAAAACCCTGACTACGATCACACCCCATGCTGGGAGCAAATGAGAGATATTTTAAAGACACCAATAATTGAGAGAGGGCTAAAAGAAAGAAACCATGGATTGATTATTAAATGGAAAGGCTATGAGAAAGGAAAAAAAAAAGAAAAAAAAATGGAAATTGCCTACATTTAAAGGCAAGTCAATGATAAAGGAAGGAGAACGCCTATCAAGTCTATGAAGGGCAAAAGAGGTTTCAAGTGAGGAAAGACATAGTAAATGCCAAAAGTCAATACTAGAAAAAAAAATACTAAGCTACAAACATGTCTTTTGGTGTCCATGATAAGGCCTCTGATGTTTTTAAATGATTAGACTGATTATTCATCAAAGGAAAAAGTTGGATTTGCATTATGGCCTATGTTAGGAGAATTCAAATATTTGAGGTTAACATGGTTATATGTCATTTCCTCTACAAAGACAACAGCAGAAAAAGAGTTGATGGATAGTTGATGTTGATCATAGGTCTTTGAAACCCTAAAATACCTTTTTTAGCTTATGAATTTTCCTTTCTTTCATAGCAATGAAACCATAACATGCATTAAGTGTTTTTAAAAGCCCTTTTTTGATCAAGTAAGCAATTTGAACCAATAGATGACTCTCTCAAAACATAAAGAGCTTTTCCATAAGTGTCATGGCTTCATAAATTAAGCTACTAGTTATTATGCATACTGATAAAATAAATACACAAAAGAAACAATCTTTCCTGGTAAAGCCTCAAGTTTTGACTTGAGTATCTTGTTTCTTTGAAATTCACAAAAATGTCACCTCATCACAGAACATCAAAAGATATATCCAAGACTAGAGATTTAAATTGACACAAAGAACCATGGAAAAAGCCATTTTAATCTTACAACGAGTTAATCTCTATTTTCAAAATATAAGACAATCAAAGGACTACATGTATTGAATGACATGTGTTAGATCTTTGACTAAACAAGCTTGATTTTAAAAAATATTTCCAAAAACTGACATCTCTCTAATTTCATTTCAATAATTAGACTTTGAATAAATATGATCTTTGAAATGTGAGAACTGATTCTAGAACAAGAAAGTTTGTCAAGCAAAAAGAACATCGACCGAGTTTGTAAATTCCTAGACAGAAAAGACATCAACACTTATCAACACTCCGTGAAAAATGGAGCACTTAAGGGCAATACATTGGACCCTAAAAATTTAGATCAGCTACGAGACAATGAAAGATGATCAAATCATGAATCAGTAAACTGAGGATGATATAGTTCAAAGAAAGATAATCAGTGAACAAGTGCACTCAGATCAATTAAGGGTAATAATGTTCAAAGAGCAATTTATGATCCAGTAAACCCCGACAACAATTAGGAGTAAAGATGTACCTAAAGGACATCTTTATACCATCATCGTTACCCTTTGAACACATGGTTGACCCCTGGAAGATGTTACCACACAGTTGAATTAAAATGAACGTTGAAAAGATGCACACCACCAAAACTGATTGTGGAACAATGCTACACTTGGATGACATTTTCATACCATCATCATTTAAAACATGGCTATGACTCTCAACCGATGTTGTCGTACAGTTGCATTTGAATAAATATAAAAAAAATACACTCCACCAAAACTGATTGTGGGGACAAGCTACTTTAAAGCAAAGATGCACTTCACCATATGAATATAGGTGATGAACATCATTGATGATGTCAATGTATTTTTTTCACAATTTGATTAGATGAGACGAGAGGGATCCATTAAGAAGAACATTAAGCATAACACAAAGAACCTTTTACTGTAAGCTATGATATGCATGTCTAGGCAACTTGATGATTCCATGAAGGTTGATGATAATATATAATTGAAGGTTAGGTCTCACTAGAGGCAAGTCTGTAGCTGATTGACAATCTAGGATAAGGTCAACAATAAAAAAAAAAACCTCTTGATAAGTGTTGGTAGGATGTACATAACCAATCAAAGAACATGTTCTCGAGAGAATCTAGAAGATGAATGATTGGTTAAACTCATTCATGATGAATCAAGCAACACCACACTTAAGGGCACAATCATGCTTGATAAACAACGAGAGTAGTAATCATCGCAAACAGCCTAGGATAGGCATGACACTCACACTTGAGTGGACCTATATTTCAAACCAGGTAAAGATGCATGCATGTCATCTAAACCTTAAAACATTACATATACTTTTTGAATTGTTACAAGAAAAATCCTCAATGAAGTCTAGCAAGATTATGGATAAAAGAAAGAATCATTATTTTGACCCTAGAACGAAAAGAAGATGAGATGAACCCTACCATTAGGAAAATCTCAAAGAAATGAGAAGATCAACCTTGTCATCAAGAAGAGTATTCAGGTCAGCCTTGCAATTAGAAAGCACCAAGTTTTCAAAACCCTGTGATCAGGAATTATATGGTCAACCCTGCCTCCAGAATTCCCAACATTTGAAGAAAAGTGAGAAGAACCCTACTATTAGAAAATTGTTCGAGAAAGATCAAGCACTATCATCTAGAAGAACAAGAATAGCTTGTCATAAATAAGATATGATAAGCTCTATAATTAGAAAAATCTCAAAGAAATGAGAAGATCAACCTTGTCATAAAAAAGAGTCTTTAGGTCAACCCTGCAATCAGGAAGCACCGAATTTTCAGACACCGCAATTAGGAATTATCAGGTCAACCCTGTAATTAGGAAGCACCAAGTTTTCCAACCCTATCATCAGAAAAATTCAATTAATTTTAGTCATTGAAAAGGATAGATGTCAACCCTGTAATCAGGGAAAATCAATCTCAATATTGCAAAATCACAAAAAGAAGAAAACATCAAGTGAAAAGCTTTATCAAACTTTATCATAAAAAAGAAAAAGAGAGAAGAAACTTTACCATTAAGTAAATTCTCAAAAAGAAGAAAGAAGAAAGTTCAAACCCTGTCAACAGGAAGAACACACCGGACTTTGGTTATGTTTAAAGGGGATCGCTAGATAGGATCTCAGGTTAGCCTAACCGTAAACAAACTTTGGTTCTGGTTAAAGAAGGTCACTAGAAGGGATCTCAGGTTAGCCTAACCATACACAAATTTTGGTTTTGGTTAAAGAAGGTCACATACTGGATCTTAGGTGTTGCAATGTCGGGGTTGTACAAATTAATTACCCTACCTTAAATAAACAAGATAGTATAGATCAAGTAAGGGGTCAATCCCATGAGAAAGGTCTAGCTCAAATTATTATGCTATATGATATACAACTGGGGGGGTTTTGAAATTATCTATGCTATGCTATAGTAAACATAAAGAAACAATCAATGCCAAATCAATGAAAACCAAAATTTATTAAGAAAACAAATCTTGGTCACAAGTAAATGTCTACCTACAAAAATCAGAATTGGTCATGGAAATGAAACGTCAATATATACTCTGAATATTTATCTTTTCTTATGTTAATTAGTTAATAGATTCGCTGTATTACTAATCCTAACCATTAAACAACCACAATGTTCGCACTAGTAATTTAATTCAATGGTAGCCTTAAGAACTAGATACGTTGATTAATTAAGAAAACATAACTGTCTGCAATCTATGTTTGATTTGATCGAATATTCTTCCTAAGATTAATAACCTGGATTCACCATAACTATTAATCTCAGTTGCTTCACAAGTTTATATACCACAACTTCGATTTTAATAGCAAACTTAGCAATAGATTGTTCATAATAATAACTTAGAGTCTGCTCTAGCAATTAAAATAAACAGTAATAGGAAATAAGCATAAGAGAACAAACATAATCATTCATCATATAAACTGAAAAGAAAGGTAAAATAGATCTCACAGTTCTTGAAATTCGAAGGTTTTTATGTCCTTACAACAAAAAAAGAGTTTAGTCTTGCATATCTATTGAACAACTAAACAAAAAGAAAGAAGAATGCATGAATTCGAATTTGTGGGAGAAAGGGTTTGTGTACCTCTTTTCTGGTTGGCCCTTCTCTCTTCTCCTCTTTTCCTTCTCTCTTTCTTTTTATACCTTAGAAAACCCTAGTCTCTATTTTACAAAATAGTCCTCCCTTAAGTAGACAATTTACATTTAAGTACTTCAATAACTATTTTTCTAAAAAATAAGAAATCGTCTTGCATGAAATCTTTAAGATTTGACCTAGAGGAGCTAAATTGCTGAAATAAAACTTGGATGTCAGTTTGGATGCTTTGGGATGTAATTTGGACTTGTTTCTTCACAAAACATGTTTGTTGGCAGAATTCATTTGTCAACTAGAAAAATCATATCTCCCTCATATGAGATCTTTTTTTGCTTCAATTTGGTACATTGATAGATCTTCGAGTTAGGAAATCAACAAAATTAATTTTGCATCAAATGGACCTATTTAGCTCAAGATATTCAAGTTGGAATGGCCGAAGGTCAACACTGATAGATTGTGAGAATTGACTTTGAAGGCTGCAATTTCCATGCTCTTCATTTTTTTCTTGCCATAGATTTCTAGAAAGGTATGGATGTTAGCTTTTTAATTCCACTAGAATCACTTCATTTCGATCTCTAGAACTCACCCTCTGCACAAAACATCGACTAAAGGTCATATCTACTAATTACCTCCAATTTACTCTTGTTTACATCTTTCATCCAAAAGTGTCTTCAAAACATAAAACAAAGAATATCAAGGCATTTTATATATAAAACATAGGCAAAGCACTAGTTAAATGTGGGTGAAACTATCAAATAATATGGTTGCATCATCAAGTTAGCCCAACCACACAGATGATATTGATTTTGATTGTAAGGGATCGCTAGAATGGATCTCAAGTTAGGCCAACCATACACAGACTTTGGTTCTGGTTAAAAGGGATCACTAGAAGGGATCTTAGGTTAGCCTAACCACACACAAGATATTAGTTCTGGTTAAAGGGGATCTCTAGAAGGGATCTGAGGTTAGCCCAACCACATACATGATTTTGGTTCTGGTTAAAAGAGATCGCCAAAAAAGATCTCATGTTAGCCCAACCACACACAGACTTTGGTTCTGGTTAAAAGTGATCACTAGAAGGGATCTTAGGTTAGCCTAACCACATACAAGATATTAGTTTTGGTTAAAGGGGATCTCCAGAAGGGATCTCAGGTTAGCCCAACCACATACATGATTTTGGTTCTAGTTAAAGGAGATCGCTAGAAGGGATCTCATATTAGCCCAACCACACATACGATTTGGGTTTTAGTTAAAGGGGATCACTACGGGGAATCTCAATTAGCCCAACCATATAGAGGATTTTGGTTCTAGTTAAAGGGGATCGCTAGAGGGGATCTTAAGTTAGCCCAACCACATAGAGGATATTGGTTTCGGTTAAAGAAGATCACTAGAATGGATCTCAGATTAACACAACCACACACAGACTTTGATTCTAGTTAAAAGAGATCGCTAGAAGGGATCTATTAAGCCCAACCATACACAAGATATTGGTTTTGGTTAAAAGAGGTTGCTAGATGAGATCTTAGGTTAACCCAACAACATACATAATTTAGCTTTGGTTAAAGGGTATAATCAGATGGGATTTCAGTTGAATAAGCTACACACAAATAGAATTTGGTTCTAGTTAAAGGGGATTGTCAGATGAGATCTCAGGTTAACCCAACCATAAACACAGATTTTTTTGTTCTGGTAAAAGGGGATTGCTAGATGAGATCTTAGGTTGATCGAGCCACCAACATTATCTTAACATTGGAAGAAAAATGAGAAGAAAAAAAAAAAACCCTACAATTAGGAAATCCTCCAAAAAAGCATTCACACCCTACTATTAGGAAGAAAAGTTTTAGGTTTTGGTTAAAGGAAATCGTCAAATGTGATCTCAAGTTAACCCAACTAAAGATAAAATTTAGAGGATCGCTTAATCAGGATCTTAGAATAGCCAAGTGTGCATGACTTTGATCATTAGTTTTTGGTTGAAGGGGATTGTTGTAAAGACAAAGTTTCAGACCAACCAAGCTTTGAGAAAATCAGTTTCAAAAGTTTATTTTTGTTTATCTTTACAACACTTACTATGCACAGTCTTTGCTCTATAAGTATTGTAAAGAGAGGGCATTTATTGTTATCCATTTTTGGGTCCCTACATAAAAAAAGAAAAAATACAAAAAAACAACGTTGTTTTATGCGACATTATTCTTCTTCTTCCCCTAGATGTGTAACAGGGGAAAAGAAGCCTTTTGTTTCTTCCCACTTCACTCTCCCCCCCTACTTACCCAAACATTATCAAAAAACAAAACCCAACGTAACCTATACCTCCTCATGATGAAAAAATAAAGGGTTATGCCATGCAAGCAACACCCTTATTGGCCACCTCACTCGGCACTGTGACAGGGCAAGAAGGCCTCACCACCCAAGCGCAATTATGGGACAGGGGTAGGGTTAATCCTACCCCCCTGCCCCTATAAATACCACTCGAAAGGAAGACCAAAGAGGGGGGAAGGAACAAGAAAAAAAAAACAAATGAAAGCGAGGGATTTTAAGGGTTAAGAAATAAAGAGAGACTCAAACAAAGAGAACTAGGGAAGAAAAAGCACAAAACAAACCAAGAAAAAAAATAGAGAAACAGAGACATAGAGGAGAGAAATACAGGAACTAGTAAGGAACAAGAAGGAAAGGGAAAGGAAATACAGAAAAAAAAGAAATCAACGAAATCAAAGCAAAAACAAGCAGAAGAAGAAACACAAAAAAAAAGAAAGAAATATTGCTGTCTGGAATAATCATTCGCCGCAACAACATCGCTACTAAGAGCCACTAACACCATCAACGCCGTCAGCAAGTCAGCCTCCCCTCTCCTCCTCCTCCTCCTTCTGCTTCATTTCCCTCGTCTCCACTGCTCTATAAAGTGAATAATAAAGAGCTGCTCCACTATTTATGGGCTGGACCAGGTCGGGCTCAGTCCAAAAAAACATATTGTGGGCTGAATTGGCCCAACTCCCAACACTTTTGGGCCAAACTCGACCCAATTTATTCTGGGTTGATTTCAACCCATCCTAAAATAATTATACTATATTATATTATATATTTAAAAAAATTCCAAAAAAATTGCAAAAAATCCTTTCAAAACAATATGTGATTTCTTACAAGTTTTTCTACCATTTTTTTTGTTTAATATTGGTTTGTATTTTTATAATGTAAAGATACAAATTTGGTGTTAAAATACCTGGTTTACTTTCAAATGTTGAAAAAATTATATATATAAACAAAAAAATATTTTTGTTTTCATGTATACTACTAAGTCTCTCAAAAAACATCATATCATATTTTCATACATCAAAAATTTAAAAATATGTTTAAGATGCATTTTGGCTTTAACAACCAGTTTATTAAAGTCATGAGAACTAGGTCAATATTTCAAAAATTTCAAAAAATTATTCTGTTTTCTTTTAATATCTGAGATTACAAACTTACATGTAAGACATATTCTTGATATTAAAAAGATAGTTTCTTTTATATATAGACTTTAGAGCGGTTAGGTTTTATCCAATAAGATAAGGATCTCCTTAATGAGAATGACTTTTCTTAAACCTTAGACATACCAACAATTAAAAAACATAATAACACCTTAATTTTTAGCAGACAATCAAACAATGCAGCTTCCTTTAGGTGAGATATATTTGGGGTGCTAATACCTTCTTTTTACACAACTAGTTCTCGTGCCCGATCTCTAAGACCAGTTAGGGTTCCTAGTGACCAAATATTAGGTGACGACTTCCATTCCATCTATACACTGATAAAATACAAGGAATCCTTGTCTCCCCATATTTGTCAGATAAATACCAAAAGTGGATGATCGTTGCAACGCCACACACCTGCAACACTGCCCATCAAAATGCTAAATATAATTCTCATAAAATTCAAAAGGAAATTTTAAATATCTTTGCTAGCAATGTACGAAGGGTGATTCATGATGAGATTGAGGGTTCAAATTTTTGTATCATTATTGATGAATCTAGATATGAAGCAAAAAAGAACAAACAATAATTATGTTATGGTTTGTTAACAAAGATGGTTTCATTTGGGAACGTTTTTTCCATGTTATGCATGTGAAAAATACCACGACATTGATTCTAAAACAAAAGGTGTGTGATGCTCTATATCGTTATGATCTTCTTGTAGAGCATATTCGAGGTCAATGATATGATGGTGCAAGCAATATAAGAGGTGAGTAGAATGGACTTCAAGCTTTGTTTCTTAAAGATTATCCTTTTGCTTATTATGTACATTACCTAGCTTATAGCTTACAATTAGCTCTTGTTGTTGCCTCTAGAGAAGTAAAACTTATCCATCAATTTTTTTTCAAGTTTGACTTCTATTATGAATATTATTGTTGGTTCATGTAAAAGAAATGATGAGATATAACTAGCTCAAGCAATTGAAACTAGCAATAAGATTGATGAAGATGAGAAAAAGAGCAAACCAAGTTGGTACTTTACAACAACCTGGTAATACTTGATAGGGTTCTCATTTTTAATCAATTTGTAGCTTGTTAAGGATATTTAGTACAACTTGTATAGTTATCAATACTATCTCTAAAGATGAAGCAAGTTATTCTCAACAAGGTGATGCAAAAGCAACTTATTTAACATTAACATCTTTTGAATTTGTTTTCATCTTACTTTTATTTAAACAAATTATAGGAATTACTGATGTTTTATGTAGAGCTTTTGCAACAACAAGATTAAGACTTTATCAAATGCTATGAGTTTTAGTTTCAACTACAAAGTCATTGATTCAGAAGTTACAAGATATAGATTGGAACCTTTACTTTAGAGTGTCAAAGAATTTTGTGTATATAATGATACTGATATTCTTTATTTGAAAGCGTAATAAATAAGAGCTTATGGCAGGTATCATTATCAAAATGAAGTTCTTTTAACTTTATAACATCATTTAAGAGTTGATATATTTGTAGTTGCAATTGATTTTCAATTACAAGAGTTAAATAACAGATTTTGTGATCAAACATTTGAACTTCTTATTTTAAGTTCAACATTATGTACTTGTTATGAGTTGTTTAGAATAATGACATCTTCTAGAAGATCAAAAGTCTATCATTTAATTGATAGATTAATTTGAATTATCTTAACTCTTCCTATATCTATGACAAATACAGAACGAGCTTTCTCTACAATGAAGTTGGTGAAAAGAAGGCTTCATAACAAAATGAATGATGATTTTCTTGCAAACAATTGGTTGTCTATGTAGAAAAAGAGATTGATATGAATTTCACAATAAATATGATTATGGATAAGTTATACTCAATAAAAGATCATTGAGGATGACTTAGTTTAGAGTTATTTTTCCTATTTCTTTCCTTTATTTTTTATGTCTATGTTAAACATCTTAACTTTTAATGTTTATTAGAATGTAATAGAATACTGCATATAAGAAAATTAAGAATTTTATTTTTTATATATAATTATTGAGCTTGATAAAATGAAAATTGATTTTGTCTTTACTTATTATATTGATATATCTTGCCACCCAAACTAAAATTTCTAGTCTTGGCCCTGTGTGTAGCAAAAAAAAGACTGTTTAAGTTTGTGCCCCCAAGACTTATGGCGTAGCTTGTGTGGCTAAGAAAAGGCTCAAGTTTCTTACCTGGTAACTAGGTGTATTTATACACCCAATCTTTGAGCTTACCTCATAAAGGAGAAAAATATTTTACTAGAAAGTTTAGCGATCAATTGTTGTGTCATGCTTGTCATTGGTAGAGATGTTAGTGGTAACATTTCCTTAAAAAGTTGAGTCATCAATTGGTTGTTATTGTTGTCATAACATAATTTTAGGTTTCCTCTAAAATCATCATTTTCCTTATAAAGACATAAATAAAACAAAAAAAAAATGAAAAAGAAGAAGAACAAAAAAAACAAAAAAAACTAACAACTTAGCAAGAACAAACTAATAAGGGTTTTAAACACATAGAGGAATCAAACGTAGATTTTGGACAAAATCGGGAACCCAATTGTACCCAAAATTAAAAAAACAATGCATATTTAAAGTTAAATTAAATAATTATCGAATGAATTTGCATAAAAAAAACAAGTTTGAGGATTTAATTAGGTTTTTTAATAGGCTTTTGATTCAATTATAGACCTAATTAAAGGTTTAATTAAATTAAGAATTAATTTAGGTTAAATTAAAAGAATTGATTAAGTGTAAGGTCTTACTTAAACTTTTAATAGGTCAAATTAATTTTTAAAGGACATAATTAGTGAAAAATCAAGTTTGAAAAACTAATTCGGGCTTAATTAAGAAGACTGAAATTTTAAAGGACCAGATTTCATTTTTACAAGCTCAGTCGGATGAAATCAGGGGTAAAATTACAAGAAAATCAAAGTTTGGGGGTCAATTAAGGGTAAAGTTAAAGAAATTCGAGACTAAGAACCTTTTTGCAAAATGTGCATGAATTCAAGGACCAAATTCGATTGAAAATAAAGGTGAAATTGAAGAAACTAAAACTATGAAGGTCAATTTGAGGATGGAATTGAAAATATTCAAAACCAAAAACTGAGTTAAAAAAACACACTAAAATCAGAGGGTTCTTTTAAAAAACATGCAAGGGCAAAATTGAATTAGTTCTTAAAATTAGAATTCAATTGAGGATCCAATTGAACAAATTTGAAGATTGAGGACTTAAATCAAAAGAGAGATTCATGACCTAATTTATTATATAAGTACTGATTAGTACTTAAAAGTGTATTTTTATCAAGGTTTTATATCATCATTTTGTACTTCAAGTATTAATAACTCCTTAACTAAAAAATGATTTATAATAACAACTCTGATACTATAAGATACCTTAATTTATGGTAAATATTTATCTTAAATGCAGGCCTCTCACATAAATGAAATGATTGATTGATGAGTTTAAGTACTGAAATTGAAAGGACAAAGAAAAAGCCAAACTTAGAAAAGAGATGCTGGTTTAGTCCAAACTGGAACACTGTTTGGTAATTATGTTATATCTGGAGCTATAGATCTCAGATTTAGGTCTACTTTATATGGATAGAAAGATAAGATATAAGTCTAAAACTTTCATGTGGAGTCCAAGATTTAAAAAGGTCGTTTTCAAGTCCAAATTATAGCAACAACGGAGAAGTCCGAATTTGTCCTACAACCCAGACACTATTCAATGTTCAGCCCATATCTCAAGTTTTAGAAGTCCAAATGACCTCAATTTTTTTTCCTAGAAAGATAAGACAATTTCCTAGAACTTTCATGAGTATAGTTGGTTCCAATTCTGATGTTAGCGATGACGTTTTGTTTAGACAAGAAGATAAGGATTTTCACCAAGTCAAGAGTTAGCCACCCACTCAACAATTAGTCATCAAATCAATACTTCTAAATTTTGGCCTTTAAAAAGAGGTATTTTCCATGCATTTAGGCATCTTGGTTGTTCATATCAAGATCATGCTCTTTATTTCTCTCTTTATATTTTTGTAATGCTTAAGTTTTGCTTTCATTAATATCTTGTTTATGCTTTTCATTTCCTTTCCTTTACCTAGTTAACTTGTATCTTATTTATATTCTTATCTTGTTTATTTATGTTTCTCTTCTTTATTATGTTTAACTAAGTTTATTATGTCAAGGTAAAAAGTTACACTAATGGTGTAAGAATAAGTATAATATAAACTCAATATGGACTTCAATTCTTATATCCTAATCTTATTAATTCTTAATACCTTGCTTGTTAATTGGATAATCTAGATTTGTGTTGTATAACACTTGGTACAACAAATGCTTGGCACTTTCATAGCCCAACTATATGGTATAACCTACACCTGTGCTATGAAAGGAACTTGATTTGTTGTTAACATAAGTTAGCATCATGAATTCCTAACAATATTTAAAAGTTTGGTGTTACTTAAATAAGATAATTAATATGATCATGTTAATAATTTATAATGAGCTATTAATGACAAATCATCCGATTGGAACCTCATTTGTGTGTGGTTTCCAGTTGAGTAATAAAAAGAGTTTATACTATACTTGTTTGAAATACCATTAGTGGATCCCCTAACCTTGACATTTGTTTTTATCATTGTTTAATCCTCACATTAATCAAACATCTCAAAGTCCTCTTTAACTTCTTCTTCTTCTTCTTTTTATTATTATTATTATTATTGTTGTTGTTGTTGTTGTTGTTGTTGTTGTTTATAATTTATATAGTTAACCTCCATGTGGTTTGACTCTAGTCTTATCAGGTTATTTATTACTTCGACACTCCTGCACTTGGAAGAAGACATCAATCTTTTAGTCGTGTTAAGTACCAAAAAAGCACTATTTTATTTAAATAAATAGTGTTTTAACTGTATTTGGGTTCAAAACTATGTCATTTTGATCAGCACCCAAGATTAAAAAAAAAAAAAGTGTTAGTTGACACGTCGTCTAACATTGTTTATCATCTCCCTTAAGAGAACTAGTTGAGACTATCTCCAATGCCACCTTTCAAACCTTTTTTCTCTCTTTTACCCACACCAAACAAGACAAAAAAAATACTCATTTGCACCTATCTAATGTTCAACTTGGCTTGCATGCCATTTTTTATTTATCTTGACTTCATTGAAACTCTATCATGACAAATAAAGAGCAAGACCTAAGCAACATATTAAAACTTGCAGCTGCAATGTATTGAGAGGCAGCTTTAAAGGGCAAGAATCAATGGCCAAGATGAAGGCTTGATCATTAACCATGATGATCTTGCTAGCTTAGGACCTTGACAATCCCCAAACCCCCTATAAATACCAACCTTAGGGAAGCCATGAAAGAAGGGAGGAAGAAGAAAAATCAAAGCAAATGAGAGGAGAGAATAAAAGAGAAAAAGGAACCACCCTACCTCTACACTTAACCAGAGGAAAAAATCAAAGCTAAACACCTTTTTTCTTTACATTTTCCTACGAAACTGAAACCCCAACACACACACAGAACCACCACTTTTCTTTACAGATATACTGTCATCTCTATCACTGTCTTTCTTCCCTCCAACAGCTTCAACCATAAGTCTCCATTATAGCTTCTCCATCTCCAGACCAGCATCACCAACCTCCACTGTGAACCACCACACCATAACAAGACCACCACCACCAGAAGTCACCAACCTTAGGCTAGGTAACTTCTTTTATCCTTCCTTTCTCATGAGTGTAGTGCTTAGAATACATGAATAATTACTTTCCTTTTTTATTGGCAAACTTTCTTTGCCAAAAGAAACAATCACTTGGTTGGGAAAATGGCAAAGAAAAATAAGGTTATGCCTTCATCCTAGCTCATGTGACTGGGTTGGTTCTATAAACAAATCTATTGGGACGTCTACCAGCCCAACAAAATCATATTGGGATGGGTCTGAGCCCACCATATACATATGAGCTTGGTGTAATATCCCATATTGGTGGGTGAGGAGTTGGTTGTTGGTCTTATTAGTAGTGTTGATTACTAAATTGTTAGATGTTTTTTGGGGCCATACATGGTTACTAAGAACAAATTTATGAGGATGGTAAGGCTCAAAGTGGACAAGATCTGGTAGGTTGAGCCAGGCTGTTACACTTGGTCTTCAAACTCAATAAGCCCAACCCAGACCTTTGGTCGTGCTTTGGCACAACCCATTTTTTCTAAGGAGGCGTCATGTTTTTATTCTTAAAGTGTGTTTGTCAAACACTGCCTTAAGAAATTTTTAATGCCTTTAATTTTTATTCTAAATGTTTGTTTGACAAACATGCCTTGCTGCCTTTTCCTTTAGGTTTAGTTTGTTCTTATTTTAATGTATATCCAAATAAGCACTAAACTAGTTCATAAGATTCTGAAAAATTTCAGGGACTAATTTTTAGTTAATTGTGGATCCCTCATTTATTTTTCCAATAATTTTACCTAAATATCAGGTTCTGGACCTTCATTATAAGATATTGACCTCAATATTAAAAATATCCAGTTTTTCTCATAAATTTCAAAAAAAATAAATAAAAGATTCAAAAAGATTTCCTTAATTTAAAAAATACAAAAACATGTTTTTTTTTATAAAAAAAATTCACTTAATATTGGGTTGTAAACTTACATTATAAGATATTGATCAAATATTAAAAATACCCAGTTTTTTCTTTAAAATTTCAAAAAACAATTCAGAAGATTCTTTATTTCAAAAATACAAAAAATATTTTCTTGTTTAAGTGCATATAACTAAGTTCTAATTTTTTTTTCCACATATATTTTCTTTAAAAAGTGCATTTTTATCATGTTTTAAAAATACAAAATAAATATCATAACCAATTTGTGATTATCTATTAGGATTTGATTATTTTAAAAATATCACAAAAATTAATTTGTTTAATTAATATTCAGAGTACGTAATATGTACTCTAAATATTAAATTAAATGAGTTAATAGCAATATTCGTTATGAATTAGTTGTAGACTTTATTATTTAAGGAAATAAAATTACACTATAAAGTATATTCTTAGTATTCAAGATATAAAGTAGAAAATAAATATGATGCTAAAATTCAAACCCTAGAACAATCATGATTTAACTTGAGAAGGTAAAATAGAAACAAATAGAAGATCTGTTTTGTATCTTAAATGAGACCAACAAATAGAAACATAACCTAGAAAAATAATTGATCAACAATGCAGCTTACCATAGGTAGGGTGCATTAGGGGTGATGTATCTTTTTCTTGCACAACCAATCTCTTTACCTAAATTCTCGCAAAATATTAGGTTTTCTAGTGACCATAATACCAGGTGTTAACTCCTTCAAAATTATAATTTTATTATTAATCCCAAACCTTTTTAATCTAGGAGGAAGATTTGTTATTTGACATCGTGCACGCCATGACAACTGTCATGCTCACCATTGATGAAGATATTGGTTAATGTTAGTAAATAGTCATTGATGAAGAAAAGTGGCATAAAAACATTGTATACATGGAAAAGATTGTTTCACATGAAAAGTTTGTGTGCATTACTCTATAAACTTAAAAAATACATAGAGGTGCGTGTTAGGATAACATTGGACAAATCAAGATAAATATTGAGTTTCGAGCAAGAGAGTTGGGTCATATGACCAGTCAACCAAACTAATCGATTTTAGTGATAAGGTTGAGGCCTAACAACATATCGAGGTCTAGATCGGCCATGCTACCCGGTCATTTTTTTTCTTTTTAAAATTGGTATATCATGTACCATCATGGTACAAGCAAATCACAAGTTATGTAATAATTTAGAATCCAAGCACTAATAATACCAACTTGATTGAAAATATTCATTAAACGGAAACAAAAAAATCTCCTTTTGTCAAGGAAAAAACTGTATTGGAGATCGATTAAAAGAATTAATAATGAACAAGCAGTAACTATGATTTATATATCGTGTCAGTTAGAACTCATCTTATATGGTGGTCTTTCAAGAAGCAACCTCCAGTCCTCCTTGTAGCGCCTAGGCTCGGTATCATGCATATACTTGCGGTGTAAACCATTACATCTTTCTTTAAGAGAGGGACGAATGAGAAAACGAGTTGAACATTGTGGACTGTTCATGGATTATACTATAAGTTGGGGACTTATATGTAGTTATCCATAAAAAGGACGAAAATGAATAAAATCGAAATTAATAAATACTATCCAAAAAAATTAATTAAAAAAAAAAAAAAAGATTTTCCGCATTTTTAGCTTTGCAAAATTCATTAGCTTCTCTCCTCTCCTCTCAGAGAGGAGAGGAAGAAGAACAAGGGAAAATATAAAGAGCGTTTTTTTCAAATTAAAAAAAAAAAACTTTAAATTCCTCTCCCTCTTCCTCTAGGGTTTCTACTCTAAAAAATCCAATCTTCTCTTCTTCTCTAGTTAATCTCGATTACCCGTGCTTGCATTTTCGAGATCCACACACATTAAAGAAAAATCGCCGATTTCTCTTCTTTTAAAGGTGATCTCATCGGTTAATTGTTTGAACAGATTCGAGGTGAGTGTCCCTTTTTTTTTCCTTTCGTTTAGAGTTAGAACTATGATTTTGTTTCGCTATATAAATTTACGAATGCGATAATTAGGGTTGTGGATTTTAGACATGTAGAGGTTTTGCGGTGCGTTACGGAAGAATGATTTCAGTTATCATGCATTTGTTGAATTGCATGTCAATGGACATTTTGTGTGATCTTGCAATGTGTGTTTTTTGCACTCTAAATTTAGTTTTTTTTTTTTTTAGATTATTTTATAGCTTGTGATTGTGCGATTTTGGAGTTGATTTTCGCAATTTAGGTAGAGATGAGTCAGTGTCTTTGAAAACGTTTAATGATTTTAATGGTGGTAGCTAATATATGGTATTAATTGCAGTGTATAGATACAGAAATTGCATTTGAGGATCAATGGTATGCTCAATTGGAAATGGGAGAATGGCAGTCATGGCTCGGCTTCTGGCTGCGGGAAGTTTATTGCAAAATAATGCAGGTATATATAGATAAGACGATAATTCCATAATGTACTCCTATGAAGATAACGTTGGAGCCCGTGTAGACTTCTGTGTTAACGCTAATTTACATTCTTAGATTGCCTATAGAAATTAACTTTGAAAAGTAAAATGGGATTTAATTTATATGCTAGGTGGTATATCATTTGCCTTTTCTTTTCCCTTGAAGTTTCTTCTATTCATTTTAGCTCCATTTTTTTGCAGAGGAGGTTAGCCAACAGAAATTAGCTACTCAATATATTTGCAGAGAATTACACGAGGCAGATGAACCAAATTTACTTGATGAAGAAGGTAATCTTCTAGCATATGTTTATGCGGGAAAGTTTCTATGTGGAGTGACAAATTAGGGATGTGTACGGTCCATGACCAGCCTGCATTGTCAAGTCTTAGTTGTCATGTTCTTTGAAATTTAAGTCAAATTTTTGTTTTCCCTTGTATTCAGTTTCTTTTAGTTGCTTGATCGTTTTCTTTGCAGATATGCATGTTTTTGGTTTGATGCCTATGACTGACCCTTTGGACCTGGTAGGTTTTACAAGTGGAGCTTTTTATTGGTTGTATAAACAATATTCTAACTCATTTATTTTCCTTTCACATGCAAAATACTGTTGATCCATTGGTGTGCTTAAGATATTTCTTAATTATTTTTCTAATTTTGCAATATCATTGTGAAGGTATGTTGCAATGCTTGTAAGAAGCCAGTGAAGGCTAGCCAATATGCAGCCCATGCAGGTTTTGAGCTTTTCTCTTTTCAGTTTTTTCCTTTTCCCTTTCTTTCTTTCCTAACTCTTCAGGCAGTTATTAAAATTGGTGTTAATGTGGCATATGGTTCAAATAATAGAGCTCCATGCAATGAATATAAACATTTAAAGTGGTTGAAAACACAAGGAACATTGATGTTGACAAAATATTTGTTTGGAAATGATGTGGACAAATGCTTGTGTTTAATTAAAACCATTAAGTGGTTCAGTGTCTCCTAG